>NW_025728850.1:0-46643 GCF_021461385.2 Schistocerca piceifrons
GCGGTTGTGTGATGTAGGCGGTCGGCAACACTGGGTCAAGATGGTGAATAAGGTATACTGTTAATGTAATATAATCATTAGATAATGAAAAATTTTATTTATTGTAACTATTCTCCAACAAGTCCCCCAATAATAATTTTTATTTCAAAAGCATTTTTTCAAAAATTTAATTTTTTATTGAACTAAAGATTTCGTTCGCACTTCCCATTTCACTCCACTTCTTTAAAAGAAAAATTCACTAAAATCACAAAAAAAAGAGAATATTATTATTTGCAATGCAGTTCCTCCAAGCGGTGCGCAACAACAAGAGCAGATATGTGACATCCATTTATTCGGAGGTAAGACTTTAATTCTGATTGTTTGCACAGGGCCAAAGACCGATATTTCGGTTTAATTGAAGTTTCTTGTCACTGAACGGACTTTGTAAATGTTGTGTGAAGACTTTATATTTGAGTCAGATTGCGAATTCACATTTTTGTTGCCATTTTCAATACCTCTCATTGTGGGCGAGGTTACAATTAGCGCAATGTCCATTAGCATCCGTAAATAACATTGTCCATTATTTTAAATTTTGCTGGGAGGTTACAACCACACACACAAAAAAAAAAAAACAAAAAAATTGCATTTATATCCGCTCCTCAATTGTAGATACCCCTTACACAGCTGTGTGCAATGAATGAGTGCTGGCTGGTAATTAATTGCACTCCTTGGAGGGAAATGCCATAGAAGTAGTCTTTAAAAAGTGAATGTTTTCGTTAAGAGACAAAAGTTACTTTAGAAAAAAGTAATAGTGGGGCTTTTGTTGTTGAACAAAAGAAGTACAATGAACATACGTTATCAGATTTGCGCAATGCAGCGTCACACCACCTTTTGATTATAACACAATATACTATACATCGTCCCGAACCGTGACCAGAGTCGCGAGACGAGCAGAGCACGCCGCCGACGCCCGCCTCAGTACAACCGTCCACCCGCTACTACTGTCGACCGACTACTACCTCTCCCGACTCGCGCTACAATATATATATAACAACTGTTCCTGGCGACCCGGTGCGTGCCACTACTGTCGTCTGGCGCGGTCCAAGCGCCGACTAGCAGCGATAAAGAACTCTCTGGTCAGACAGAGATGCTGTCATGCCTTCGCCATCGCTCTGGTAATGAATACATACGTGTTGCAGCGTGCGTACCACCGGAACACGCAGTGGCGGAGCCAAGACTGTGTTGTCGAGGTCGAGTGCGAGCGGGAAGAGAGGCAGCGTCGGCACGGAGATGCAAGCGAGCGCGAGACGCACGGGGGCTGCGGCGTGGCGCGTTTGCGGTCGGCGCCTTTGGTGGCAACGGCCGGGACAAGCAGCGGTGTATGGTGTGGTGCGGGGCGGACAGGGGCGGAGGCGGCGCGACGACGGCATGGGGGCGAAAACGGGACGGGGGACGGCGGATGTTGAGAGGCGTCACGCGCGGACAGGACACAGACACAGAGACACACAGATTGGAAAGGGGGAGGGTGCGCGGTAGTAGTTGGGAATGTGCGTACCGTGCGGGATGGGAGTGGGCGAGGAACACGGTCAGTGGCCCCTGTTTTGGTGCGTGTGATGACGTCGGTGTGTTGTGGGAAGGGAAGGTGCTGTGGCGGCGGCGCGTAATGGGCGTAGGCCGAAAAGAGAAAGGAACGTGGGCAGTGTGTTGGCAAGCGTCGGTTCGACTGCGACGTTGATGGGCAGGGCAGGGCAAGGTTAATGGTGGTAGGAGTAGGCGTGTGGGCGCAAAAAATCTGCCGCTGCAGGCGGTGCCGTAACCGCCATGGCGGGAAGGAGAGAGGGCCAAAGAAAGAAAGAAAGAAAGAAGAAAACAAAAAAAAAAAAAAAAAGGAGGGGGGGGGGGGCGAAAGTGGAGAGGCGGTGGTGTGAGAAGGGCGGGGGCGGAAGGAAGGCAGGAAGGACAAGAGGCGAGGCGACGGCTTGCTTTGTGTATCGGTCGGTCTCTGGCTATGCTTCGTTTTCTGCAGCAGGGTCGGGTGCGCGGCGTGGCTCGCGGCAGTGGGAACGCCTGGTGGCTGGACGGCCAGCAATGCGGTTGGATGGGCGGCCACAGCACCGCACCTGTGCCCGAGGAGGAGACGCTGGCGGCGGGCCCTGAGGTGAGGCCGGCTCGGCTGGGGCTGTGGATGTGTAGGTGTGCGCCGCTGCTGCAACAACGAGTAAAACGCGAGAAGGAGGGATGGCGGTAGAGAGAGAAAAAAAAAAAAAAGGTCGTGTTGTGTTGATGCGCAGGCAGACGCGTACAGAGGACGAGCCCGGTCTGCAGCAGGGTGTGGCCGTGCCGAGTGCAGAGCAGCGGCGGCTCGGTTCGGTTCGGCCCCGGCCCGGCGGGCCGCGCTGTTGTCGCGGACGTGAGCGCCCCCTGGCGGGTGGCCGGAGGCGGCGCGGCGCGTGTTGGACGTGTGGCTGGTGGCAGTGCACAATTTGCGAGTGGCTGGCGGTTGGCGCGTCGGGCGGCGGAGAGGTATGTGTTGCGGGCCGCCCTTTGCTGCGCTGCGTCGTTGCGTGTGCCGTACAGGGCGGGCGCTTGTCGACTGTGTGGGCGGTGTGGCGAATTGGCGTGAACGGCTGCCGAGAGGTGTGTGGTAGCGAGCCGGTGGGTGGTGTCAGTGCGAAGGGGAATGTGCGTGCGTTTGGCGGTTTCGGTGTGCTTTTTGCGGCGTGAGAGTGGGAATTAGTGGGGCCGGCTGTTGTGTTGGTTCCTTGTGTCTTGTGTCGCGTAGCTTGATGGCAACGTGGAAGGACGCCGGTTTCGTTTCGAGCCTTGCGTGTGGTTGTCGACGTTGACTGGTTGGCGTGTGCCGATGCACGTGCATGTGTGGGTCGCGAGTGCGTTTTTGGCTGGCTGTGTGTGTGTGTGTTTTGGGGGGGAAGGGGGAGGCGGTGGTGAAAGTGCAGTCGTTGCCACGGGCGTCGTCGGGTGGGGCTGGGGCTGGGGCTGTGCGTCGTGGCGGAAAGGTGGTAGGTTGCTGGGAAGCGAGCCCGTCGTTGACGGTGTCGCGTGAGTTGTGAATCGAGTGGGGCGCGGGGCGCGGGACAGGAGCAGCGTGCCGCTGCGTCGTGGTCGTCAGCAGAGGCTGTGCGTGTGCTTGTCCTTTTTGTGGGCGGTTCGTGCGAGGCGTTTTTGTTTTGTGTTGCCCTAGTTGTTAGTTTATTTTGTTTGTGTTTGTTATTTTGAGACGACGACTGGTTGGTGGCGTGCGCGCGAAGTGGCGGTGTGCGCTTCCCGTGTCGTTTGTGTTGTTTGGTTTTTTTGTTTTTGTGTGTGTTTTTTTTTTTTTTTTGCACTGGGCCCCGGTGGGTGGGTGCGTGTGTGTCGATTGCCGGCTGGCGAAAGGTGCGCCATCGGCGGGGTGGGTCGCCGGCACAAGTAGAGGCGGCGGCGTTGTTGCTGTTGTTGTGTGGTGTTTGTTTTGTTCGGCTGTGTCGGCGAGCTGTGTTGCGGTGCGTGTGAATGGTGGTGCAAAAGTGCTGGCGTTGGGGCTGCGACTGCGACGGCGGCGAGCCGCGGGCGCGCCATTGATAGTGATGTTGTGAACAGCGGCTGTGTACGGTAGTGGTGTTGTTGTAGCACGACGTGCATCCGGGCCGGCGCGGAAAGCGCAGTTGCGGGCGGTTGCCCTTCGGTGCCAGCCATGTCGCGTGAGCGGCGGGTTGCTCTGGTGTCGACACGTGGTGCTCTGGGTTGTTGTGTGGTGCCCTTTGGCCGGTGGGGGTGGTTCGCGTGTGTCTCGTTCGCGCTCGGTGTCTGGTCGTGGTCGTGCTGCTCCCCCGTCTGTCGGCGGTTTCCGACGTCGTCTGTACGTTTTTGTTCGTTTGCGGCGTGCCTGCCGACGTCGTCCCGTCGCGACCTTTCAACCGAAAGTGTGGCGCCCGAAGGTGAACGAACGTAACCCTGACCTCGGCGCTTTACGCTGAGCCGAGCGAACCGAACCGAACCTAACCTGTGGTGTGGCGAGGTGAGCTCAGCCTGTGAGCCCCCTAACGTCTACGTAAGGTAAGCTGTCCGGCTCACGCCTCACGTTTGAACGCTTTTTCAACCTACGTTTGACGCTTCTTAACCTAGCACTGACCCCTTAACCTAACGTGTAACCTAACGTAACCTAACCTAACCTAACCTAACCTCTGACGCCTGACGTGTTTGAATGCTTAACCTAAGTTTGACGCTTAACCTAACCCAAGTCCCCTTAACCTAACCCACGTCCACCTAACCTAACCTAACGTAGACGTGTAAACGTAATGTGTAACGCGTAACGTGTAACGTGTAAGGTCGGCTGTCGTGTGTGCTTGACGGCAGATTGGGTTGGTCTGTAGATTCGGATTGCGGTTTGCCTCGGTCGAGGGGTTGGGTCGGAAGCGGCGAGGGGCGGCGGCGCCTGTTGCGCAGGCGGCGTCCGTTTGCGGCGGGCAATTGTTGAGAAACGGCTGTGAATGTTGGCGGGCGAGAGGAGGAGGACGGCGCGCGATGTGGCCCGACGGCTGCGGGCCGATCGGGAAACGGCGGGAGGGCGACGGAAGGCGATGGGGCGGCGGAGGCGCGTTTGCACGGCCGTCATCGCCGCACGCCTCGGCTTGTGTGGCTGTGGCGCCGGCCGCGCTGGCCGGGCTGCCGCGGCGACGGTGTGGGAGTTTTGCCGAAGGTTTGGCCATTGTGGCGGGTCGTCGGCTGGGGCTGTGGGGGCGGCATTTGGGCGGGGGCGGCGATTCTCGGCGGGCCGACCCAGGCTGTAGCGCGCGGTAGCTGCAGTTTGGCCGTGGTTTGCGGCGCTGCCGTGGCGACTGGTTGGCGACTGTGGTGTGGCTGTGTGTAGCCCCATCCTCGGTGGTTTGAAAGGCGCGGGCGGTTGTGGCGCAGGTTTGGGGCTGCTCCGCACAGGCTGTCGGACGTTGGGCGGTAGCAAGCGCGGGAGGCGCGGCGCGGCGGCGCGCAGAGTGGCGGCCGCTCTCTCGGCCGTCCGCGCCCGCCCGCGACACTGGCTGGGCCTTGTGATTCTCTGCTCTGCTGCTGTGCTGTGCTTGCGTGCCTGCCGTCCGTCCCGCTCGCTCTCGCTCTCGCTGTGTGTTACGCGCGTCGTCGAAATGGCAGATCAGGCGGCTACGAACGAGACTGCTGCGGCACCCGCCGCCACCGGCACTACGAAGAAGGCCAAGTCTGCGTCGTCTGCGAAGAAGCCGCGCGCCAAGCCTGCGCACCCGCGCACCTCTGAGATGGTGACGGCCGCCATCAAGAGTCTGAAGGAGCGCGGCGGGTCGTCGCTGCAGGCGATCAAGAAGTACATAGCCGCGCACTACAAGCTGGACGCGGAGAAGCTGGCGCCGTTTATCAAGAAGTACCTCAAGTCGGCCGTCGTGGCGGGCGAGCTGGTGCAGACGAAGGGGAAGGGCGCGTCCGGCTCGTTCAAGCTTGCCGGCGCCGGCGGCGGGGGGGCGGCCGAGGGCGGCAAGGCTCGTGCTGGCGGTGCCAAGAAGAAGCGCGCCGCTCCGGCCAGCAAGGAGAAGAAGGGCGCCCGTGCGGCCGGCGCAAAGAAGGCTGGTGGCGTGAAGGCGGCGACCGGTCGGAAGGCGGGCGCCGCCAAGAAGGCGTCTGCGGCGTCGGCCGCTCCCGCGGGTGCGAAGAAGGCGGCTGCGGCCAAGCCGGCCAAGGCCAAGTCGCCGTCGAAGGCGAAGAAGGCCGCCAAGGTTCCGACGAAGAAGCCGAAGGCGCCGCGCCCGAAGAAGGCGACGACGCCGTCTAAGGCGAAGGCTTCGCCCAAGAAGAAGAAGTAGAGTAGAGGAGAAAGAGATGGGAATGGAAGGGTTTGGCGCTTGACTCCGTCGTCCCCACCCCCCGTCGTCGTCTAGTGGCGCGCAAGAGACGCGCGGCCCAAAACGGCCCTTCTCAGGGCCATCAAAGCACGTCGGGGAAGGTTTTGATTGTCGTGTTGCGTTTGGTGTGGGTGTCTGTCTGTCTGGCGTTTCTGTATGCCCGTGGGGATGCTGTTTGCGTGCCGTGGTGGTTGGATTGCGGGGGTCGGTGGCGGGTGTGGGCGGCGGTAGCGGTAAGCGGTGTTGTTGTTGTTGTTGTTGTTGTTGTTGTCGTGGTTGATTGTCGCCGTGTTTGTGGCGGCGGCCGACGGTTGGTTTTCTGTCACGTTGTTTTGTTTGAATACGTTGGTTGGCTTGCCTGCGTTCGTTCTTCTCGGATGTCTGTCTTGTCGAGTCGTGTCTGGTCTTTGTTTTGTTTTGTTCCTTTGTGTGTGTGTGTGTGTTATGTTTTGCAACGGGGGGCACGTTGAGATGCGGAAGGAGTCGGCGGGGATTTCGGTGGCGTGTAGAGCGAGCGAGCGCGCCTGCCTGGCCGTTGGCCGTCGGAGTGGAGTGCGGGTTTTTTTGTTTTCGAAACGAAAGCGGCGGCCGGCCAGCCACCCGTGCGGTGTGACGTCGGCCGTTGGGCATTGTGCGCTTTGAGCGCCGGGGAGGGATGATGTGTGATTGTTGCGCGCTGCTAGCAGGCAGGCAGAGTGAGCGGGTGTGGCGGACGGACGGGAAGTGGTGGTTTTTGTTTTTGGGTTGCGGGGCGAGAGGCAGGCGACCGACAAAGTTTGCTCGCGACGGAGAGATGTTAGTGGCCCTGAAAAGGGCCGTTTTTGTTTGTGCGGTGCGGTGCCGCGGCGCGGTTTAGGCGCGCTCGCCGCGGATGCGGCGCGCGAGCTGGATGTCCTTGGGCATGATGGTGACGCGCTTGGCGTGGATTGCGCACAGGTTGGTGTCTTCGAAGAGGCCGACGAGGTAGGCCTCGCTGGCCTCCTGCAGGGCCATGACTGCGGAGCTCTGGAAGCGCAGGTCGGTCTTGAAGTCCTGGGCGATCTCGCGCACTAGGCGCTGGAATGGCAGCTTGCGGATGAGCAGCTCTGTGCTCTTCTGGTAGCGCCTGATTTCTCGCAGGGCGACGGTGCCCGGCCTGTAGCGGTGGGGCTTCTTGACGCCTCCGGTGGCGGGCGCGCTCTTCCTCGCCGCCTTGGTGGCGAGCTGTTTGCGCGGCGCCTTTCCGCCGGTGGACTTGCGGGCCGTTTGCTTTGTGCGGGCCATGGCGGTAGCGTTGGCGGTAGCGGAGCGGCGTGCGTGGAGGTTAGGTGCGGCGCGGCGTCCGGTGCTGCCTTGACAACGGGCCCGCGCGCCTCCGTGCTGCGCTTATATGCCCTCGGTTGCGCGTGGTGGGGGGAGGGCGGGCCAGAGTCTATATAGGGGGGCGGCGGGCGCGCTGGGCGCAGACCGTAGCCGACTCGCCAGCCGCTGCAGCTGCTGTTTGTGCACGTTGTTGCTTTGCCCGAGGAAGGAAGGATGACAGGCCGCGGCAAGGGAGGAAAGGGGCTCGGCAAGGGTGGCGCCAAGCGGCACCGCAAGGTGTTGCGCGACAACATCCAGGGCATCACGAAGCCCGCCATCCGCCGCCTGGCTCGCAGGGGCGGCGTGAAGCGCATCTCTGGTCTGATCTACGAGGAGACCCGCGGGGTGCTGAAGGTGTTCCTGGAGAACGTGATCCGCGACGCGGTGACGTACACTGAGCACGCCAAGCGCAAGACTGTGACGGCCATGGACGTGGTGTACGCCCTGAAGAGGCAGGGGCGCACCCTGTACGGTTTCGGCGGTTAGGCTGCGTCGCAGCGGGCGCTGGCCTTCCCGCGGCCGTGCTTGTGGGTGGGAGAGACTAGAAAACGGCCCTTTTCAGGGCCACCACACTGTTCGGAAGTTGAAAAGTGCGAAAGAGTCTGTGTTGTTGCTGCGTGTGTGCGCTGTGTTGTTTGTTTGTTTGTTTGTTTCCGTTTGAGCGACGTGATGTGACTGGGAGGGGAGAAGGAAAGGAAACGTGTCATGTGGCTGGCTGTGTGTGGAGCTGCTTCGTTTGTGTGTTTGTTATTGTGTGTCTTTGTATCGATCGCGACGGAGATGGCGGGCTGTGTGTTGTTGTGCGAGAGGCGGTGATTATTTGCTTGCGTGGTTTGTCTCTGTGTGTTTGTTTGCGGCGGCGTTGGGGTTTCCGAGGCAAGGCGTGTGGGCATAGGCGGCCGGATCAGCTGTTTCGTTCGTGTCGACGGCCGTTGCGCGCGGGAGTGGAGGGCGGTGTGTCGACACGCCTCCCTGTAACAATGGTCATTATTGCTGCCGTTGTCGGTTTGGAAGGCGACTGCGACCGTGCAAAATGTGTGTGTGTGTGTGTGTTGGGCCACACGGGCTGTGTGGACGACAAGATGGCGGACGTGCGCCGGCGGCGGCTGTGCAAAGTTAAAACAAAACAAGGTGCGGCGAGGACGACTGAAATTTTGCTTTGGACGTAGGTGTGTGTGGTGGCCCTGAAAAGGGCCGATTGTTGTGGGCCGAGCCGGCAAAGCGCGTTGCGTGCAGGGGAGCACGCGGCGCTGCGATTGCCTGGCCTCCTTTAGGCCTTCTTCTCGGTCTTCTTTGGCAGCAGGACGGCCTGGATGTTGGGCAGGACACCACCCTGTGCGATGGTGACGCCCGACAGGAGCTTGTTGAGCTCCTCGTCGTTGCGGATGGCAAGCTGCAGGTGGCGCGGGATGATGCGCGTCTTCTTGTTGTCGCGGGCCGCGTTTCCGGCCAGCTCGAGCACCTCAGCCGCGAGGTACTCCATGACGGCGGCGAGGTAGACGGGCGCCCCGGCGCCGACGCGCTCTGCGTAGTTTCCCTTGCGCAGGAGGCGGTGGATTCTGCCGACCGGGAACTGGAGCCCAGCCCTGCTTGAGCGGGACTTTGACTTGCCCTTGACTTTGCCTCCCTTTCCGCGTCCGGACATGGCGATGGGCTAGCGACGGTGCACACGAAACGGAAACGAAAACGACCGGTGCGAGCGGCAGCGAGTCGAGCAGCGGAGTGCGTGCCGGCGCAGCCGGGGTGGGGGTGCTTTATGGGCTCGGGTGCGGCGGCCGGTTGCGCGCGCGCCCCATTGGTCGGCGGCCGCAACAGGGCGAGCTGGTAAAGGTGCGGCGGCGGCTGGCGGCGGGTGCCACTGTGTGGGGAGACGCTGACTAGAGCGGAGCGCTTGCTACTGGTGTTGCTGCTGCCGTACGTTGGTTCGAGATGCCGCCCAAGACTAGCGGGAAGGCCGCCAAGAAGGCTGGCAAGGCGCAGAAGAACATTTCGAAGGGCGACAAGAAGAAGAAGCGCAAGAGGAAGGAGAGCTATGCCATCTACATCTACAAGGTGCTGAAGCAGGTGCACCCTGACACGGGCATCTCGTCGAAGGCGATGAGCATCATGAACAGCTTCGTGAACGACATTTTCGAGCGCATTGCGGCCGAGGCTTCTCGCCTGGCGCACTACAACAAGCGCTCGACCATCACGTCCCGCGAGATCCAGACCGCTGTGCGGCTGTTGCTGCCTGGCGAGCTGGCCAAGCACGCCGTGAGCGAGGGCACGAAGGCGGTGACCAAGTACACGAGCTCCAAGTAAGGAGGTGGCTCTGGAATGGAAGGAAGGATGGAGAGAGAAGGCTCCTCCGTTGCGAGAGCGGCAAAACGGCCCTTTTCAGGGCCACCAACTTGCCTTTTGCGGGAAGGGCGGAATTGTTGTTGTTGTTTGTGTGGACGGCTGTGATGTATGTGTGCATTTTGATTGTGGGTGGGGGGGGGGCGCGTCAAAGCGTGTTGCGCGGGGTACGGCCACGAGGTTGGTCGCCGTGGCGTGGAATGGTGGCACGCCTCGTTGGCGTGGTTTTTGACCCATTGGTGTTGTTGGTGTGTGTGTGTTACCCGTCTGCGAGGGGGGACAGTGTGATCGGCGACTTTTGTGTCACCGTAACGACGGCCGTTTGCGGGTTTGTTTTTTTGCACATCATACATGGCGAGGGTGAAATGTGAAATGTTTTTGTTTGGTTTTTTTTGCCGCCCACTATTCCCTTTGCTGTACGCCGAGTTTGACAATGGTGCGACGTAACTGCAGCGTGGAGGTGTGTGAGTGACGTTGAAATGAACGTGCCATTAAGACGCATTGTTGTTGTATTGTACTGTACGTGTACGGCGACACGCACGATGATGTACCATTCGACTCTGATGTTTGATAGCCGTGTCTGACTGATTGCGTACGACGCACGCACACCGATGTCGTCATTCAAGATGCACGCTAGACGACGACGGCGGCGGCGGCGGCGGCGGTCGTTTGTTTGGCGAATGTCTGTACACGTGTTTGTCTGTGTCCATCCGGTATGTATTTGTTTGTTTGAAAGTGTTTTGTGTGTCGGTGACGTGGTCCGATCCGTCGCCCCCTGAGTAACTGTCGATCGGCGCGATAGACCGGCGTCACGCAACTGAACCGAAGTCTTGGGCACACCCGTCATACTGTTGTACACCGTCGCGCTGAGAACGGTAACGAGAGGTTGACTTTGATCGGTCGAATGTCTGGGCAGAACGTGAGGAATGAGGCAAGAGTGCAAGGAGGGGGGGCAAAAGAGAGAGGAAGGGAAAAAGGGGAGAAACGCATTCGTAGAGCAACGGAACGTACGTTCCCGTGTCGGAGGCGTATTGGAGCCGCACTGAAATGCGTTTAACGGCGGCGCGGCTGCAAGTGTCTGCCGTGGTGAACGTTACCTTTGACGGCTGCATTGGGCTTTGCCTTTGCTTTTGCTTTCGCTTTCGCTTTCGCTTTCCCGGATGTACGTAACGTTTGTTGATATGGTTCTGAGGAAGAGTGTATGACAGTGCCGTGCCGTCCATGTTCGTGTGCCCTCCCATTGTGTGTATGCTATTGTCTGTGTACTTGAATGATGTATGTAGGTGTTAGTGGACATGTTTTACCAGTGGGGGGAAATGGATCGTCGATAGTTGCCGTCACTCTGTCACGGTCGAGATGACGCACCCTCCGTACAGAAAGGTGTCGAGAAAGTGAGTGTGTGTGTGTGTGTGTGTGTGTGTGTGCGTCCGTGAATTGGCAGTGTTTGGAGGTGGGCGTGCCCTGGATGTGGCCCGGAAAAGGCTGTTCGTTAGGCGGTAGTGTTGTGTGGACAGGGGAGGGGCATGCGTAACGCTGCTGGCATGGCATTTCGGGAGATGGGAGGGGGCAAACGAGGAAACGAGGAGCGGCGGCCAAAGACGGGACGGGGAGGGGCGCGGTGTGGGTGGCTTGCGCCTGTGCTCGGCGTTGTGGTTTGTGCAAAAGAGGAGGAGAAAAACAATGTGAGTTGCCAGGGAGGGGAGCGGTGTTGTGTTGTGGTTGTCGTGGTGTAGCCGCAGACGCGGCTGTCAGTGAACGTGGCGAGACGGACGGATGCGCGGAGGGGCGGGGGCGGCGCATTTCGCCGGTGCCGTGCCGTGCCTGAAAGCCGCGTGGTCGCTGTGTTGTTGGTGGCGTGGGGGCGAGGAGAGTACCGTACGGGTGTGCTTGTGCGCCGGAAATGGCACACTGCGCCCGCCCGTCTTGGAGGCTGATGGCTGTGGTGTGGAAATGGGGCGCGGTGATGTTGAAGCAGTTGAAGAACAGAAAAGAAACCAAGAAAACGGAAGGCGTGATGCGGCGGTGGTGGTGAGAGCGGGAAAAACAAAAGAAAAAAAAAAAAAAACAACAAAAAAAAGAAGGAAAAACAACAAGAAACAAAAAAGAAAACAAAAAGTCTATCAATATTAAAATGTAAATGGAAATGGACCCAGGTATAACCTCCCTGCACAAATAGCAGAGAGTCCGATGATAATAAAAATGTGCCTGAATGTTAACGTCCCTACAAAACAAACCCAACGATAATATTAATGAAAGAGTGAACCGTATGTAACATTGCAACAGACATAATGAAACCTGATAAATTGTATAAGGGCAGCAGCGTTGACCTTTGGCCCTGTATTCAGAATAAAAAGAGCCAAAGATCGTTACCCCAATGAAAAAGACACTGAAACACGTATGTAACATAGTAGCGATGGCGAGACATTGTAGCATCTGTGACCAGAGAGTTTGCGCTGGACTGCGCGAGTGTTGCGAGCGGTTCTCAGTCAGTCAGTCAGTCAGTCAGTCAGTCTGTCAGTAGTCGTTGCGAGTCCGTAGCTCTGTGTAGTTGAGGGCTGTACTCTGTCAGTAGTCGTCGCGTGCAGTACGCTAATAGTCGTCATGCAGAGCGGTCGGTCAGTAGTAGCAGCCGAGTGCGGTTGTGTGATGTAGGCGGTCGGCAACACTGGTCAAGATGGTGAATAAGGTATACTGTTAATTAATATAATCATTAGATAATGAAAAATTTTATTTATTGTAACTATTCTCCAACAAGTCCCCCAATAATAATTTTTATTTCAAAAGCATTTTTTCAAAAATTTAATTTTTTATTGAACTAAAGATTTCGTTGCACTTCCCATTTCACTCCACTTCTTTAAAAGAAAAATTCCACTAAAATCACAAAAAAAAAGAGAATATTATTATTTGCAATGCAGTTCCTCCAAGCGGTGCGCAACAACAAGAGCAGATATGTGACATCCATTTATTCGGAGGTAAGACTTTAATTCTGATTGTTTTGCACAGGGCCAAAGACCGATATTTCGGTTTAATTGAAGTTTCTTGTCACTGAACGGACTTTTGTAAATGTTGTGTGAAGACTTTATATTTGAGTCAGATTGCGAATTTCACATTTTTGTTGCCATTTTCAATACCTCTCATTGTGGGCGAGGTTACAATTAGCGCAATGTCCATTAGCATCCGTAAATAACATTGTCCATTATTTTAAATTTTGCTGGGAGGTTACAACACACACACAAAAAAAAAAAAAAACAAAAAATTGCATTTATATCCGCTCCTCAATTGTAGATACCCCTTACACAGCTGTGTGCAATGAATGAGTGCTGGCTGGTAATTAATTGCACTCCTTGGAGGGAAATGCCATAGGAAGTAGTCTTTAAAAAGTGAATGTTTTTCGTTAAGAGACAAAAGTTACTTTAGAAAAAAAGTAATAGTGGGGCTTTTGTTGTTGAACAAAAGAAGTACAATGAACATACGTTATCAGATTTGCGCAATGCAGCGTCACACCACCTTTTGATTATAACACAATATACTATACATCGTCCCGAACCGTGACCAGAGTCGCGAGACGAGCAGAGCACGCCGCCGACGCCCGCTCAGTACAACCGTCCACCCGCTACTACTGTCGACCGACTACTACCTCTCCCGACTCGCGCTACAATATATATATAACAACTGTTCCTGGCGACCCGGTGCGTGCCACTACTGTCGTCTGGCGCGGTCCAAGCGCCGACTAGCAGCGATAAAGAACTCTCTGGTCAGACAGAGATGCTGTCATGCCTCGCCATCGCTCTGGTAATGAATACATACGTGTTGCAGCGTGCGTACCACCGGAACACGCAGTGGCGGAGCCAAAGACTGTGTTGTCGAGGTCGAGTGCGAGCGGGAAGAGAGGCAGCGTCGGCACGGAGATGCAAGCGAGCGCGAGACGCACGGGGGCTGCGGCGTGGCGCGTTTGCGGTCGGCGCCTTTGGTGGCAACGGCCGGGACAAGCAGCGGTGTATGGTGTGGTGCGGGGCGGACAGGGGCGGAGGCGGCGCGACGACGGCATGGGGGCGAAAACGGGACGGGGGACGGCGGATGTTGAGAGGCGTCACGCGCGGACAGGACACAGACACAGAGACACACAGATTGGAAAGGGAGGGTGCGCGGTAGTAGTTGGGAATGTGCGTACCGTGCGGGATGGGAGTGGGCGAGGAACACGGTCGTGGCCCCTGTTTTGGGTGCGTGTGATGACGTCGGTGTGTTGTGGGAAGGGAAGGTGCTGTGGCGGCGGCGCGTAATGGGCGTAGGCCGAAAAGAGAAAGGAACGTGGGCAGTGTGTTGGCAAGCGTCGGTTCGACTGCGACGTTGATGGGCAGGGCAGGGCAAGGTTAATGGTGGTAGGAGTAGGCGTGTGGGCGCAAAAAATCTGCCGCTGCAGGCGGTGCCGTAACCGCCATGGCGGGAAGGAGAGAGGGCCAAAGAAAGAAAGAAAGAAAGAAGAAAACAAAAAAAAAAAAAAAAAAGGAGGGGGGGGGGGGCGAAAGTGGAGAGGCGGTGGTGTGAGAAGGGCGGGGGCGGAAGGAAGGCAGGAAGGACAAGAGGCGAGGCGACGGCTTGCTTTGTGTATCGGTCGGTCTCTGGCTATGCTTCGTTTTCTGCAGCAGGGTCGGTGCGCGGCGTGGCTCGCGGCAGTGGGAACGCCTGGTGGCTGGACGGCCAGCAATGCGGTTGGATGGGCGGCCACAGCACCGCACCTGTGCCCGAGGAGGAGACGCTGGCGGCGGGCCCTGAGGTGAGGCCGGCTCGGCTGGGGCTGTGGATGTGTAGGTGTGCGCCGCTGCTGCAACAACGAGTAAAACGCGAGAAGGAGGGATGGCGGTAGAGAGAGAAAAAAAAAAAAAAAGGTCGTGTTGTGTTGATGCGCAGGCAGACGCGTACAGAGGGACGAGCCCGGTCTGCAGCAGGGTGTGGCCGTGCCGAGTGCAGAGCAGCGGCGGCTCGGTTCGGTTCGGCCCGGCCCGGCGGGCCGCGCTGTTGTCGCGGACGTGAGCGCCCCCTGGCGGGTGGCCGGAGGCGGCGCGGCGTGTTGGACGTGTGGCTGGTGGCAGTGCACAATTTGCGAGTGGCTGGCGGTTGGCGCGTCGGGCGGCGGAGAGGTATGT
The DNA here is from genome assembly GCF_021461385.2 of Schistocerca piceifrons. NCBI lineage: Eukaryota > Metazoa > Arthropoda > Insecta > Orthoptera > Acrididae > Schistocerca > Schistocerca piceifrons. The sequence continues at coordinate 14,666 of NW_025728850.1, forward strand.
GTTGCGGGCGCCCTTTGCTGCGCTGCGTCGTTGCGTGTGCCGTACAGGGCGGGCGCTTGTCGACTGTGTGGGCGGTGTGGCGAATTGGCGTGAAACGGCTGCCGAGAGGTGTGTGGTAGCGAGCCGGTGGGTGGTGTCAGTGCGAAGGGGAATGTGCGTGCGTTTGGCGGTTTCGGTGTGCTTTTTGCGGCGTGAGAGTGGGAATTAGTGGGGCCGGCTGTTGTGTTGGTTCCTTGTGTCTTGTGTCGCGTAGCTTGATGGCAACGTGGAAGGACGCCGGTTTCGTTTCGAGCCTTGCGTGTGGTTGTCGACGTTGACTGGTTGGCGTGTGCCGATGCACGTGCATGTGTGGGTCGCGAGTGCGTTTTTGGCTGGCTGTGTGTGTGTGTGTTTTGGGGGGGAAGGGGGAGGCGGTGGTGAAAGTGCAGTCGTTGCCACGGGCGTCGTCGGGTGGGGCTGGGGCTGGGGCTGTGCGTCGTGGCGGAAAGGTGGTAGGTTGCGGGAAGCGAGCCCGTCGTTGACGGTGTCGCGTGAGTTGTGAATCGAGTGGGGCGCGGGGCGCGGGACAGGAGCAGCGTGCCGCTGCGTCGTGGTCGTCAGCAGAGGCTGTGCGTGTGCTTGTCCTTTTTGTGGGCGGTTCGTGCGAGGCGTTTTTGTTTTGTGTTGCCCTAGTTGTTAGTTTATTTTGTTTGTGTTTGTTATTTTGAGACGACGACTGGTTGGTGGCGTGCGCGCGAAGTGGCGGTGTGCGCTTCCCGTGTCGTTTGTGTTGTTTGGTTTTTTTGTTTTTGTGTGTGTTTTTTTTTTTTTTTTTGCACTGGGCCCCGGTGGGTGGGTGCGTGTGTGTCGATTGCCGGCTGGCGAAAGGTGCGCCATCGGCGGGGTGGGTCGCCGGCACAAGTAGAGGCGGCGGCGTTGTTGCTGTTGTTGTGTGGTGTTTGTTTTGTTCGGCTGTGTCGGCGAGCTGTGTTGCGGTGCGTGTGAATGGTGGTGCAAAAGTGCTGGCGTTGGGGCTGCGACTGCGACGGCGGCGAGCCGCGGGCGCGCCATTGATAGTGATGTTGTGAACAGCGGCTGTGTACGGTAGTGGTGTTGTTGTAGCACGACGTGCATCCGGGCCGGCGCGGAAAGCGCAGTTGCGGGCGGTTGCCCTTCGGTGCCAGCCATGTCGCGTGAGCGGCGGGTTGCTCTGGTGTCGACACGTGGTGCTCTGGGTTGTTGTGTGGTGCCCTTTGGCCGGTGGGGGTGGTTCGCGTGTGTCTCGTTCGCGCTCGGTGTCTGGTCGTGGTCGTGCTGCTCCCCCGTCTGTCGGCGGTTTCCGACGTCGTCTGTACGTTTTTGTTCGTTTGCGGCGTGCCTGCCGACGTCGTCCCGTCGCGACCTTTCAACCGAAAGTGTGGCGCCCGAAGGTGAACGAACGTAACCCTGACCTCGGCGCTTTACGCTGAGCCGAGCGAACCGAACCGAACCTAACCTGTGGTGTGGCGAGGTGAGCTCAGCCTGTGAGCCCCTAACGTCTACGTAAGGTAAGCTGTCCGGCTCACGCCTCACGTTTGAACGCTTTTTCAACCTACGTTTGACGCTTCTTAACCTAGCACTGACCCCTTAACCTAACGTGTAACCTAACGTAACCTAACCTAACCTAACCTAACCTCTGACGCCTGACGTGTTTGAATGCTTAACCTAAGTTTGACGCTTAACCTAACCCAAGTCCCCTTAACCTAACCCACGTCCACCTAACCTAACCTAACGTAGACGTGTAAACGTAATGTGTAACGCGTAACGTGTAACGTGTAAGGTCGGCTGTCGTGTGTGCTTGACGGCAGATTGGGTTGGTCTGTAGATTCGGATTGCGGTTTGCCTCGGTCGAGGGGTTGGGTCGGAAGCGGCGAGGGGCGGCGGCGCCTGTTGCGCAGGCGGCGTCCGTTTGCGGCGGGCAATTGTTGAGAAACGGCTGTGAATGTTGGCGGGCGAGAGGAGGAGGACGGCGCGCGATGTGGCCCGACGGCTGCGGGCCGATCGGGAAACGGCGGGAGGGCGACGGAAGGCGATGGGGCGGCGGAGGCGCGTTTGCACGGCCGTCATCGCCGCACGCCTCGGCTTGTGTGGCTGTGGCGCCGGCCGCGCTGGCCGGGCTGCCGCGGCGACGGTGTGGGAGTTTTGCCGAAGGTTTGGCCATTGTGGCGGGTCGTCGGCTGGGGCTGTGGGGGCGGCATTTGGGCGGGGGCGGCGATTCTCGGCGGGCCGACCCAGGCTGTAGCGCGCGGTAGCTGCAGTTTGGCCGTGGTTTGCGGCGCTGCCGTGGCGACTGGTTGGCGACTGTGGTGTGGCTGTGTGTAGCCCCATCCTCGGTGGTTTGAAAGGCGCGGGCGGTTGTGGCGCAGGTTTGGGGCTGCTCCGCACAGGCTGTCGGACGTTGGGCGGTAGCAAGCGCGGGAGGCGCGGCGCGGCGGCGCGCAGAGTGGCGGCCGCTCTCTCGGCCGTCCGCGCCCGCCCGCGACACTGGCTGGGCCTTGTGATTCTCTGCTCTGCTGCTGTGCTGTGCTTGCGTGCCTGCCGTCCGTCCCGCTCGCTCTCGCTCTCGCTGTGTGTTACGCGCGTCGTCGAAATGGCAGATCAGGCGGCTACGAACGAGACTGCTGCGGCACCCGCCGCCACCGGCACTACGAAGAAGGCCAAGTCTGCGTCGTCTGCGAAGAAGCCGCGCGCCAAGCCTGCGCACCCGCGCACCTCTGAGATGGTGACGGCCGCCATCAAGAGTCTGAAGGAGCGCGGCGGGTCGTCGCTGCAGGCGATCAAGAAGTACATAGCCGCGCACTACAAGCTGGACGCGGAGAAGCTGGCGCCGTTTATCAAGAAGTACCTCAAGTCGGCCGTCGTGGCGGGCGAGCTGGTGCAGACGAAGGGGAAGGGCGCGTCCGGCTCGTTCAAGCTTGCCGGCGCCGGCGGCGGGGGGGCGGCCGAGGGCGGCAAGGCTCGTGCTGGCGGTGCCAAGAAGAAGCGCGCCGCTCCGGCCAGCAAGGAGAAGAAGGGCGCCCGTGCGGCCGGCGCAAAGAAGGCTGGTGGCGTGAAGGCGGCGACCGGTCGGAAGGCGGGCGCCGCCAAGAAGGCGTCTGCGGCGTCGGCCGCTCCCGCGGGTGCGAAGAAGGCGGCTGCGGCCAAGCCGGCCAAGGCCAAGTCGCCGTCGAAGGCGAAGAAGGCCGCCAAGGTTCCGACGAAGAAGCCGAAGGCGCCGCGCCCGAAGAAGGCGACGACGCCGTCTAAGGCGAAGGCTTCGCCCAAGAAGAAGAAGTAGAGTAGAGGAGAAAGAGATGGGAATGGAAGGGTTTGGCGCTTGACTCCGTCGTCCCCACCCCCCGTCGTCGTCTAGTGGCGCGCAAGAGACGCGCGGCCCAAAACGGCCCTTCTCAGGGCCATCAAAGCACGTCGGGGAAGGTTTTGATTGTCGTGTTGCGTTTGGTGTGGGTGTCTGTCTGTCTGGCGTTTCTGTATGCCCGTGGGGATGCTGTTTGCGTGCCGTGGTGGTTGGATTGCGGGGGTCGGTGGCGGGTGTGGGCGGCGGTAGCGGTAAGCGGTGTTGTTGTTGTTGTTGTTGTTGTTGTTGTCGTGGTTGATTGTCGCCGTGTTTGTGGCGGCGGCCGACGGTTGGTTTTCTGTCACGTTGTTTTGTTTGAATACGTTGGTTGGCTTGCCTGCGTTCGTTCTTCTCGGATGTCTGTCTTGTCGAGTCGTGTCTGGTCTTTGTTTTGTTTTGTTCCTTTGTGTGTGTGTGTGTGTTATGTTTTGCAACGGGGGGCACGTTGAGATGCGGAAGGAGTCGGCGGGGATTTCGGTGGCGTGTAGAGCGAGCGAGCGCGCCTGCCTGGCCGTTGGCCGTCGGAGTGGAGTGCGGGTTTTTTTGTTTTCGAAACGAAAGCGGCGGCCGGCCAGCCACCCGTGCGGTGTGACGTCGGCCGTTGGGCATTGTGCGCTTTGAGCGCCGGGGAGGGATGATGTGTGATTGTTGCGCGCTGCTAGCAGGCAGGCAGAGTGAGCGGGTGTGGCGGACGGACGGGAAGTGGTGGTTTTTGTTTTTGGGTTGCGGGGCGAGAGGCAGGCGACCGACAAAGTTTGCTCGCGACGGAGAGATGTTAGTGGCCCTGAAAAGGGCCGTTTTTGTTTGTGCGGTGCGGTGCCGCGGCGCGGTTTAGGCGCGCTCGCCGCGGATGCGGCGCGCGAGCTGGATGTCCTTGGGCATGATGGTGACGCGCTTGGCGTGGATTGCGCACAGGTTGGTGTCTTCGAAGAGGCCGACGAGGTAGGCCTCGCTGGCCTCCTGCAGGGCCATGACTGCGGAGCTCTGGAAGCGCAGGTCGGTCTTGAAGTCCTGGGCGATCTCGCGCACTAGGCGCTGGAATGGCAGCTTGCGGATGAGCAGCTCTGTGCTCTTCTGGTAGCGCCTGATTTCTCGCAGGGCGACGGTGCCCGGCCTGTAGCGGTGGGGCTTCTTGACGCCTCCGGTGGCGGGCGCGCTCTTCCTCGCCGCCTTGGTGGCGAGCTGTTTGCGCGGCGCCTTTCCGCCGGTGGACTTGCGGGCCGTTTGCTTTGTGCGGGCCATGGCGGTAGCGTTGGCGGTAGCGGAGCGGCGTGCGTGGAGGTTAGGTGCGGCGCGGCGTCCGGTGCTGCCTTGACAACGGGCCCGCGCGCCTCCGTGCTGCGCTTATATGCCCTCGGTTGCGCGTGGTGGGGGGAGGGCGGGCCAGAGTCTATATAGGGGGGCGGCGGGCGCGCTGGGCGCAGACCGTAGCCGACTCGCCAGCCGCTGCAGCTGCTGTTTGTGCACGTTGTTGCTTTGCCCGAGGAAGGAAGGATGACAGGCCGCGGCAAGGGAGGAAAGGGGCTCGGCAAGGGTGGCGCCAAGCGGCACCGCAAGGTGTTGCGCGACAACATCCAGGGCATCACGAAGCCCGCCATCCGCCGCCTGGCTCGCAGGGGCGGCGTGAAGCGCATCTCTGGTCTGATCTACGAGGAGACCCGCGGGGTGCTGAAGGTGTTCCTGGAGAACGTGATCCGCGACGCGGTGACGTACACTGAGCACGCCAAGCGCAAGACTGTGACGGCCATGGACGTGGTGTACGCCCTGAAGAGGCAGGGGCGCACCCTGTACGGTTTCGGCGGTTAGGCTGCGTCGCAGCGGGCGCTGGCCTTCCCGCGGCCGTGCTTGTGGGTGGGAGAGACTAGAAAACGGCCCTTTTCAGGGCCACCACACTGTTCGGAAGTTGAAAAGTGCGAAAGAGTCTGTGTTGTTGCTGCGTGTGTGCGCTGTGTTGTTTGTTTGTTTGTTTGTTTCCGTTTGAGCGACGTGATGTGACTGGGAGGGGAGAAGGAAAGGAAACGTGTCATGTGGCTGGCTGTGTGTGGAGCTGCTTCGTTTGTGTGTTTGTTATTGTGTGTCTTTGTATCGATCGCGACGGAGATGGCGGGCTGTGTGTTGTTGTGCGAGAGGCGGTGATTATTTGCTTGCGTGGTTTGTCTCTGTGTGTTTGTTTGCGGCGGCGTTGGGGTTTCCGAGGCAAGGCGTGTGGGCATAGGCGGCCGGATCAGCTGTTTCGTTCGTGTCGACGGCCGTTGCGCGCGGGAGTGGAGGGCGGTGTGTCGACACGCCTCCCTGTAACAATGGTCATTATTGCTGCCGTTGTCGGTTTGGAAGGCGACTGCGACCGTGCAAAATGTGTGTGTGTGTGTGTGTTGGGCCACACGGGCTGTGTGGACGACAAGATGGCGGACGTGCGCCGGCGGCGGCTGTGCAAAGTTAAAACAAAACAAGGTGCGGCGAGGACGACTGAAATTTTGCTTTGGACGTAGGTGTGTGTGGTGGCCCTGAAAAGGGCCGATTGTTGTGGGCCGAGCCGGCAAAGCGCGTTGCGTGCAGGGGAGCACGCGGCGCTGCGATTGCCTGGCCTCCTTTAGGCCTTCTTCTCGGTCTTCTTTGGCAGCAGGACGGCCTGGATGTTGGGCAGGACACCACCCTGTGCGATGGTGACGCCCGACAGGAGCTTGTTGAGCTCCTCGTCGTTGCGGATGGCAAGCTGCAGGTGGCGCGGGATGATGCGCGTCTTCTTGTTGTCGCGGGCCGCGTTTCCGGCCAGCTCGAGCACCTCAGCCGCGAGGTACTCCATGACGGCGGCGAGGTAGACGGGCGCCCCGGCGCCGACGCGCTCTGCGTAGTTTCCCTTGCGCAGGAGGCGGTGGATTCTGCCGACCGGGAACTGGAGCCCAGCCCTGCTTGAGCGGGACTTTGACTTGCCCTTGACTTTGCCTCCCTTTCCGCGTCCGGACATGGCGATGGGCTAGCGACGGTGCACACGAAACGGAAACGAAAACGACCGGTGCGAGCGGCAGCGAGTCGAGCAGCGGAGTGCGTGCCGGCGCAGCCGGGGTGGGGGTGCTTTATGGGCTCGGGTGCGGCGGCCGGTTGCGCGCGCGCCCCATTGGTCGGCGGCCGCAACAGGGCGAGCTGGTAAAGGTGCGGCGGCGGCTGGCGGCGGGTGCCACTGTGTGGGGAGACGCTGACTAGAGCGGAGCGCTTGCTACTGGTGTTGCTGCTGCCGTACGTTGGTTCGAGATGCCGCCCAAGACTAGCGGGAAGGCCGCCAAGAAGGCTGGCAAGGCGCAGAAGAACATTTCGAAGGGCGACAAGAAGAAGAAGCGCAAGAGGAAGGAGAGCTATGCCATCTACATCTACAAGGTGCTGAAGCAGGTGCACCCTGACACGGGCATCTCGTCGAAGGCGATGAGCATCATGAACAGCTTCGTGAACGACATTTTCGAGCGCATTGCGGCCGAGGCTTCTCGCCTGGCGCACTACAACAAGCGCTCGACCATCACGTCCCGCGAGATCCAGACCGCTGTGCGGCTGTTGCTGCCTGGCGAGCTGGCCAAGCACGCCGTGAGCGAGGGCACGAAGGCGGTGACCAAGTACACGAGCTCCAAGTAAGGAGGTGGCTCTGGAATGGAAGGAAGGATGGAGAGAGAAGGCTCCTCCGTTGCGAGAGCGGCAAAACGGCCCTTTTCAGGGCCACCAACTTGCCTTTTGCGGGAAGGGCGGAATTGTTGTTGTTGTTTGTGTGGACGGCTGTGATGTATGTGTGCATTTTGATTGTGGGTGGGGGGGGGGCGCGTCAAAGCGTGTTGCGCGGGGTACGGCCACGAGGTTGGTCGCCGTGGCGTGGAATGGTGGCACGCCTCGTTGGCGTGGTTTTTGACCCATTGGTGTTGTTGGTGTGTGTGTGTTACCCGTCTGCGAGGGGGGACAGTGTGATCGGCGACTTTTGTGTCACCGTAACGACGGCCGTTTGCGGGTTTGTTTTTTTGCACATCATACATGGCGAGGGTGAAATGTGAAATGTTTTTGTTTGGTTTTTTTTGCCGCCCACTATTCCCTTTGCTGTACGCCGAGTTTGACAATGGTGCGACGTAACTGCAGCGTGGAGGTGTGTGAGTGACGTTGAAATGAACGTGCCATTAAGACGCATTGTTGTTGTATTGTACTGTACGTGTACGGCGACACGCACGATGATGTACCATTCGACTCTGATGTTTGATAGCCGTGTCTGACTGATTGCGTACGACGCACGCACACCGATGTCGTCATTCAAGATGCACGCTAGACGACGACGGCGGCGGCGGCGGCGGCGGTCGTTTGTTTGGCGAATGTCTGTACACGTGTTTGTCTGTGTCCATCCGGTATGTATTTGTTTGTTTGAAAGTGTTTTGTGTGTCGGTGACGTGGTCCGATCCGTCGCCCCCTGAGTAACTGTCGATCGGCGCGATAGACCGGCGTCACGCAACTGAACCGAAGTCTTGGGCACACCCGTCATACTGTTGTACACCGTCGCGCTGAGAACGGTAACGAGAGGTTGACTTTGATCGGTCGAATGTCTGGGCAGAACGTGAGGAATGAGGCAAGAGTGCAAGGAGGGGGGGCAAAAGAGAGAGGAAGGGAAAAAGGGGAGAAACGCATTCGTAGAGCAACGGAACGTACGTTCCCGTGTCGGAGGCGTATTGGAGCCGCACTGAAATGCGTTTAACGGCGGCGCGGCTGCAAGTGTCTGCCGTGGTGAACGTTACCTTTGACGGCTGCATTGGGCTTTGCCTTTGCTTTTGCTTTCGCTTTCGCTTTCGCTTTCCCGGATGTACGTAACGTTTGTTGATATGGTTCTGAGGAAGAGTGTATGACAGTGCCGTGCCGTCCATGTTCGTGTGCCCTCCCATTGTGTGTATGCTATTGTCTGTGTACTTGAATGATGTATGTAGGTGTTAGTGGACATGTTTTACCAGTGGGGGGAAATGGATCGTCGATAGTTGCCGTCACTCTGTCACGGTCGAGATGACGCACCCTCCGTACAGAAAGGTGTCGAGAAAGTGAGTGTGTGTGTGTGTGTGTGTGTGTGTGTGCGTCCGTGAATTGGCAGTGTTTGGAGGTGGGCGTGCCCTGGATGTGGCCCGGAAAAGGCTGTTCGTTAGGCGGTAGTGTTGTGTGGACAGGGGAGGGGCATGCGTAACGCTGCTGGCATGGCATTTCGGGAGATGGGAGGGGGCAAACGAGGAAACGAGGAGCGGCGGCCAAAGACGGGACGGGGAGGGGCGCGGTGTGGGTGGCTTGCGCCTGTGCTCGGCGTTGTGGTTTGTGCAAAAGAGGAGGAGAAAAACAATGTGAGTTGCCAGGGAGGGGAGCGGTGTTGTGTTGTGGTTGTCGTGGTGTAGCCGCAGACGCGGCTGTCAGTGAACGTGGCGAGACGGACGGATGCGCGGAGGGGCGGGGGCGGCGCATTTCGCCGGTGCCGTGCCGTGCCTGAAAGCCGCGTGGTCGCTGTGTTGTTGGTGGCGTGGGGGCGAGGAGAGTACCGTACGGGTGTGCTTGTGCGCCGGAAATGGCACACTGCGCCCGCCCGTCTTGGAGGCTGATGGCTGTGGTGTGGAAATGGGGCGCGGTGATGTTGAAGCAGTTGAAGAACAGAAAAGAAACCAAGAAAACGGAAGGCGTGATGCGGCGGTGGTGGTGAGAGCGGGAAAAACAAAAGAAAAAAAAAAAAACAACAAAAAAAAGAAGGAAAAACAACAAGAAACAAAAAAGAAAACAAAAAGTCTATCAATATTAAAATGTAAATGGAAATGGACCCAGGTATAACCTCCCTGCACAAATAGCAGAGAGTCCGATGATAATAAAAATGTGCCTGAATGTTAACGTCCCTACAAAACAAACCCAACGATAATATTAATGAAAGAGTGAACCGTATGTAACATTGCAACAGACATAATGAAACCTGATAAATTGTATAAGGGCAGCAGCGTTGACCTTTGGCCCTGTATTCAGAATAAAAAGAGCCAAAGATCGTTACCCCAATGAAAAAGACACTGAAACACGTATGTAACATAGTAGCGATGGCGAGACATTGTAGCATCTGTGACCAGAGAGTTTGCGCTGGACTGCGCGAGTGTTGCGAGCGGTTCTCAGTCAGTCAGTCAGTCAGTCAGTCAGTCTGTCAGTAGTCGTTGCGAGTCCGTAGCTCTGTGTAGTTGAGGGCTGTACTCTGTCAGTAGTCGTCGCGTGCAGTACGCTAATAGTCGTCATGCAGAGCGGTCGGTCAGTAGTAGCAGCCGAGTGCGGTTGTGTGATGTAGGCGGTCGGCAACACTGGTCAAGATGGTGAATAAGGTATACTGTTAATTAATATAATCATTAGATAATGAAAAATTTTATTTATTGTAACTATTCTCCAACAAGTCCCCCAATAATAATTTTTATTTCAAAAGCATTTTTTCAAAAATTTAATTTTTTATTGAACTAAAGATTTCGTTGCACTTCCCATTTCACTCCACTTCTTTAAAAGAAAAATTCCACTAAAATCACAAAAAAAAAGAGAATATTATTATTTGCAATGCAGTTCCTCCAAGCGGTGCGCAACAACAAGAGCAGATATGTGACATCCATTTATTCGGAGGTAAGACTTTAATTCTGATTGTTTTGCACAGGGCCAAAGACCGATATTTCGGTTTAATTGAAGTTTCTTGTCACTGAACGGACTTTTGTAAATGTTGTGTGAAGATTTTATATTTGAGTCAGATTGCGAATTTCACATTTTTGTTGCCATTTTCAATACCTCTCATTGTGGGCGAGGTTACAATTAGCGCAATGTCCATTAGCATCCGTAAATAACATTGTCCATTATTTTAAATTTTGCTGGGAGGTTACAACACACACACAAAAAAAAAAAAAAACAAAAAATTGCATTTATATCCGCTCCTCAATTGTAGATACCCCTTACACAGCTGTGTGCAATGAATGAGTGCTGGCTGGTAATTAATTGCACTCCTTGGAGGGAAATGCCATAGGAAGTAGTCTTTAAAAAGTGAATGTTTTTCGTTAAGAGACAAAAGTTACTTTAGAAAAAAAGTAATAGTGGGGCTTTTGTTGTTGAACAAAAGAAGTACAATGAACATACGTTATCAGATTTGCGCAATGCAGCGTCACACCACCTTTTGATTATAACACAATATACTATACATCGTCCCGAACCGTGACCAGAGTCGCGAGACGAGCAGAGCACGCCGCCGACGCCCGCTCAGTACAACCGTCCACCCGCTACTACTGTCGACCGACTACTACCTCTCCCGACTCGCGCTACAATATATATATAACAACTGTTCCTGGCGACCCGGTGCGTGCCACTACTGTCGTCTGGCGCGGTCCAAGCGCCGACTAGCAGCGATAAAGAACTCTCTGGTCAGACAGAGATGCTGTCATGCCTCGCCATCGCTCTGGTAATGAATACATACGTGTTGCAGCGTGCGTACCACCGGAACACGCAGTGGCGGAGCCAAAGACTGTGTTGTCGAGGTCGAGTGCGAGCGGGAAGAGAGGCAGCGTCGGCACGGAGATGCAAGCGAGCGCGAGACGCACGGGGGCTGCGGCGTGGCGCGTTTGCGGTCGGCGCCTTTGGTGGCAACGGCCGGGACAAGCAGCGGTGTATGGTGTGGTGCGGGGCGGACAGGGGCGGAGGCGGCGCGACGACGGCATGGGGGCGAAAACGGGACGGGGGACGGCGGATGTTGAGAGGCGTCACGCGCGGACAGGACACAGACACAGAGACACACAGATTGGAAAGGGAGGGTGCGCGGTAGTAGTTGGGAATGTGCGTACCGTGCGGGATGGGAGTGGGCGAGGAACACGGTCGTGGCCCCTGTTTTGGGTGCGTGTGATGACGTCGGTGTGTTGTGGGAAGGGAAGGTGCTGTGGCGGCGGCGCGTAATGGGCGTAGGCCGAAAAGAGAAAGGAACGTGGGCAGTGTGTTGGCAAGCGTCGGTTCGACTGCGACGTTGATGGGCAGGGCAGGGCAAGGTTAATGGTGGTAGGAGTAGGCGTGTGGGCGCAAAAAATCTGCCGCTGCAGGCGGTGCCGTAACCGCCATGGCGGGAAGGAGAGAGGGCCAAAGAAAGAAAGAAAGAAAGAAGAAAACAAAAAAAAAAAAAAAAAAGGAGGGGGGGGGGGGGCGAAAGTGGAGAGGCGGTGGTGTGAGAAGGGCGGGGGCGGAAGGAAGGCAGGAAGGACAAGAGGCGAGGCGACGGCTTGCTTTGTGTATCGGTCGGTCTCTGGCTATGCTTCGTTTTCTGCAGCAGGGTCGGTGCGCGGCGTGGCTCGCGGCAGTGGGAACGCCTGGTGGCTGGACGGCCAGCAATGCGGTTGGATGGGCGGCCACAGCACCGCACCTGTGCCCGAGGAGGAGACGCTGGCGGCGGGCCCTGAGGTGAGGCCGGCTCGGCTGGGGCTGTGGATGTGTAGGTGTGCGCCGCTGCTGCAACAACGAGTAAAACGCGAGAAGGAGGGATGGCGGTAGAGAGAGAAAAAAAAAAAAAAAGGTCGTGTTGTGTTGATGCGCAGGCAGACGCGTACAGAGGGACGAGCCCGGTCTGCAGCAGGGTGTGGCCGTGCCGAGTGCAGAGCAGCGGCGGCTCGGTTCGGTTCGGCCCGGCCCGGCGGGCCGCGCTGTTGTCGCGGACGTGAGCGCCCCCTGGCGGGTGGCCGGAGGCGGCGCGGCGTGTTGGACGTGTGGCTGGTGGCAGTGCACAATTTGCGAGTGGCTGGCGGTTGGCGCGTCGGGCGGCGGAGAGGTATGTGTTGCGGGCGCCCTTTGCTGCGCTGCGTCGTTGCGTGTGCCGTACAGGGCGGGCGCTTGTCGACTGTGTGGGCGGTGTGGCGAATTGGCGTGAAACGGCTGCCGAGAGGTGTGTGGTAGCGAGCCGGTGGGTGGTGTCAGTGCGAAGGGGAATGTGCGTGCGTTTGGCGGTTTCGGTGTGCTTTTTGCGGCGTGAGAGTGGGAATTAGTGGGGCCGGCTGTTGTGTTGGTTCCTTGTGTCTTGTGTCGCGTAGCTTGATGGCAACGTGGAAGGACGCCGGTTTCGTTTCGAGCCTTGCGTGTGGTTGTCGACGTTGACTGGTTGGCGTGTGCCGATGCACGTGCATGTGTGGGTCGCGAGTGCGTTTTTGGCTGGCTGTGTGTGTGTGTGTTTTGGGGGGGAAGGGGGAGGCGGTGGTGAAAGTGCAGTCGTTGCCACGGGCGTCGTCGGGTGGGGCTGGGGCTGGGGCTGTGCGTCGTGGCGGAAAGGTGGTAGGTTGCGGGAAGCGAGCCCGTCGTTGACGGTGTCGCGTGAGTTGTGAATCGAGTGGGGCGCGGGGCGCGGGACAGGAGCAGCGTGCCGCTGCGTCGTGGTCGTCAGCAGAGGCTGTGCGTGTGCTTGTCCTTTTTGTGGGCGGTTCGTGCGAGGCGTTTTTGTTTTGTGTTGCCCTAGTTGTTAGTTTATTTTGTTTGTGTTTGTTATTTTGAGACGACGACTGGTTGGTGGCGTGCGCGCGAAGTGGCGGTGTGCGCTTCCCGTGTCGTTTGTGTTGTTTGGTTTTTTTGTTTTTGTGTGTGTTTTTTTTTTTTTTTTTTGCACTGGGCCCCGGTGGGTGGGTGCGTGTGTGTCGATTGCCGGCTGGCGAAAGGTGCGCCATCGGCGGGGTGGGTCGCCGGCACAAGTAGAGGCGGCGGCGTTGTTGCTGTTGTTGTGTGGTGTTTGTTTTGTTCGGCTGTGTCGGCGAGCTGTGTTGCGGTGCGTGTGAATGGTGGTGCAAAAGTGCTGGCGTTGGGGCTGCGACTGCGACGGCGGCGAGCCGCGGGCGCGCCATTGATAGTGATGTTGTGAACAGCGGCTGTGTACGGTAGTGGTGTTGTTGTAGCACGACGTGCATCCGGGCCGGCGCGGAAAGCGCAGTTGCGGGCGGTTGCCCTTCGGTGCCAGCCATGTCGCGTGAGCGGCGGGTTGCTCTGGTGTCGACACGTGGTGCTCTGGGTTGTTGTGTGGTGCCCTTTGGCCGGTGGGGGTGGTTCGCGTGTGTCTCGTTCGCGCTCGGTGTCTGGTCGTGGTCGTGCTGCTCCCCCGTCTGTCGGCGGTTTCCGACGTCGTCTGTACGTTTTTGTTCGTTTGCGGCGTGCCTGCCGACGTCGTCCCGTCGCGACCTTTCAACCGAAAGTGTGGCGCCCGAAGGTGAACGAACGTAACCCTGACCTCGGCGCTTTACGCTGAGCCGAGCGAACCGAACCGAACCTAACCTGTGGTGTGGCGAGGTGAGCTCAGCCTGTGAGCCCCTAACGTCTACGTAAGGTAAGCTGTCCGGCTCACGCCTCACGTTTGAACGCTTTTTCAACCTACGTTTGACGCTTCTTAACCTAGCACTGACCCCTTAACCTAACGTGTAACCTAACGTAACCTAACCTAACCTAACCTAACCTCTGACGCCTGACGTGTTTGAATGCTTAACCTAAGTTTGACGCTTAACCTAACCCAAGTCCCCTTAACCTAACCCACGTCCACCTAACCTAACCTAACGTAGACGTGTAAACGTAATGTGTAACGCGTAACGTGTAACGTGTAAGGTCGGCTGTCGTGTGTGCTTGACGGCAGATTGGGTTGGTCTGTAGATTCGGATTGCGGTTTGCCTCGGTCGAGGGGTTGGGTCGGAAGCGGCGAGGGGCGGCGGCGCCTGTTGCGCAGGCGGCGTCCGTTTGCGGCGGGCAATTGTTGAGAAACGGCTGTGAATGTTGGCGGGCGAGAGGAGGAGGACGGCGCGCGATGTGGCCCGACGGCTGCGGGCCGATCGGGAAACGGCGGGAGGGCGACGGAAGGCGATGGGGCGGCGGAGGCGCGTTTGCACGGCCGTCATCGCCGCACGCCTCGGCTTGTGTGGCTGTGGCGCCGGCCGCGCTGGCCGGGCTGCCGCGGCGACGGTGTGGGAGTTTTGCCGAAGGTTTGGCCATTGTGGCGGGTCGTCGGCTGGGGCTGTGGGGGCGGCATTTGGGCGGGGGCGGCGATTCTCGGCGGGCCGACCCAGGCTGTAGCGCGCGGTAGCTGCAGTTTGGCCGTGGTTTGCGGCGCTGCCGTGGCGACTGGTTGGCGACTGTGGTGTGGCTGTGTGTAGCCCCATCCTCGGTGGTTTGAAAGGCGCGGGCGGTTGTGGCGCAGGTTTGGGGCTGCTCCGCACAGGCTGTCGGACGTTGGGCGGTAGCAAGCGCGGGAGGCGCGGCGCGGCGGCGCGCAGAGTGGCGGCCGCTCTCTCGGCCGTCCGCGCCCGCCCGCGACACTGGCTGGGCCTTGTGATTCTCTGCTCTGCTGCTGTGCTGTGCTTGCGTGCCTGCCGTCCGTCCCGCTCGCTCTCGCTCTCGCTGTGTGTTACGCGCGTCGTCGAAATGGCAGATCAGGCGGCTACGAACGAGACTGCTGCGGCACCCGCCGCCACCGGCACTACGAAGAAGGCCAAGTCTGCGTCGTCTGCGAAGAAGCCGCGCGCCAAGCCTGCGCACCCGCGCACCTCTGAGATGGTGACGGCCGCCATCAAGAGTCTGAAGGAGCGCGGCGGGTCGTCGCTGCAGGCGATCAAGAAGTACATAGCCGCGCACTACAAGCTGGACGCGGAGAAGCTGGCGCCGTTTATCAAGAAGTACCTCAAGTCGGCCGTCGTGGCGGGCGAGCTGGTGCAGACGAAGGGGAAGGGCGCGTCCGGCTCGTTCAAGCTTGCCGGCGCCGGCGGCGGGGGGGCGGCCGAGGGCGGCAAGGCTCGTGCTGGCGGTGCCAAGAAGAAGCGCGCCGCTCCGGCCAGCAAGGAGAAGAAGGGCGCCCGTGCGGCCGGCGCAAAGAAGGCTGGTGGCGTGAAGGCGGCGACCGGTCGGAAGGCGGGCGCCGCCAAGAAGGCGTCTGCGGCGTCGGCCGCTCCCGCGGGTGCGAAGAAGGCGGCTGCGGCCAAGCCGGCCAAGGCCAAGTCGCCGTCGAAGGCGAAGAAGGCCGCCAAGGTTCCGACGAAGAAGCCGAAGGCGCCGCGCCCGAAGAAGGCGACGACGCCGTCTAAGGCGAAGGCTTCGCCCAAGAAGAAGAAGTAGAGTAGAGGAGAAAGAGATGGGAATGGAAGGGTTTGGCGCTTGACTCCGTCGTCCCCACCCCCCGTCGTCGTCTAGTGGCGCGCAAGAGACGCGCGGCCCAAAACGGCCCTTCTCAGGGCCATCAAAGCACGTCGGGGAAGGTTTTGATTGTCGTGTTGCGTTTGGTGTGGGTGTCTGTCTGTCTGGCGTTTCTGTATGCCCGTGGGGATGCTGTTTGCGTGCCGTGGTGGTTGGATTGCGGGGGTCGGTGGCGGGTGTGGGCGGCGGTAGCGGTAAGCGGTGTTGTTGTTGTTGTTGTTGTTGTTGTTGTCGTGGTTGATTGTCGCCGTGTTTGTGGCGGCGGCCGACGGTTGGTTTTCTGTCACGTTGTTTTGTTTGAATACGTTGGTTGGCTTGCCTGCGTTCGTTCTTCTCGGATGTCTGTCTTGTCGAGTCGTGTCTGGTCTTTGTTTTGTTTTGTTCCTTTGTGTGTGTGTGTGTGTTATGTTTTGCAACGGGGGGCACGTTGAGATGCGGAAGGAGTCGGCGGGGATTTCGGTGGCGTGTAGAGCGAGCGAGCGCGCCTGCCTGGCCGTTGGCCGTCGGAGTGGAGTGCGGGTTTTTTTGTTTTCGAAACGAAAGCGGCGGCCGGCCAGCCACCCGTGCGGTGTGACGTCGGCCGTTGGGCATTGTGCGCTTTGAGCGCCGGGGAGGGATGATGTGTGATTGTTGCGCGCTGCTAGCAGGCAGGCAGAGTGAGCGGGTGTGGCGGACGGACGGGAAGTGGTGGTTTTTGTTTTTGGGTTGCGGGGCGAGAGGCAGGCGACCGACAAAGTTTGCTCGCGACGGAGAGATGTTAGTGGCCCTGAAAAGGGCCGTTTTTGTTTGTGCGGTGCGGTGCCGCGGCGCGGTTTAGGCGCGCTCGCCGCGGATGCGGCGCGCGAGCTGGATGTCCTTGGGCATGATGGTGACGCGCTTGGCGTGGATTGCGCACAGGTTGGTGTCTTCGAAGAGGCCGACGAGGTAGGCCTCGCTGGCCTCCTGCAGGGCCATGACTGCGGAGCTCTGGAAGCGCAGGTCGGTCTTGAAGTCCTGGGCGATCTCGCGCACTAGGCGCTGGAATGGCAGCTTGCGGATGAGCAGCTCTGTGCTCTTCTGGTAGCGCCTGATTTCTCGCAGGGCGACGGTGCCCGGCCTGTAGCGGTGGGGCTTCTTGACGCCTCCGGTGGCGGGCGCGCTCTTCCTCGCCGCCTTGGTGGCGAGCTGTTTGCGCGGCGCCTTTCCGCCGGTGGACTTGCGGGCCGTTTGCTTTGTGCGGGCCATGGCGGTAGCGTTGGCGGTAGCGGAGCGGCGTGCGTGGAGGTTAGGTGCGGCGCGGCGTCCGGTGCTGCCTTGACAACGGGCCCGCGCGCCTCCGTGCTGCGCTTATATGCCCTCGGTTGCGCGTGGTGGGGGGAGGGCGGGCCAGAGTCTATATAGGGGGGCGGCGGGCGCGCTGGGCGCAGACCGTAGCCGACTCGCCAGCCGCTGCAGCTGCTGTTTGTGCACGTTGTTGCTTTGCCCGAGGAAGGAAGGATGACAGGCCGCGGCAAGGGAGGAAAGGGGCTCGGCAAGGGTGGCGCCAAGCGGCACCGCAAGGTGTTGCGCGACAACATCCAGGGCATCACGAAGCCCGCCATCCGCCGCCTGGCTCGCAGGGGCGGCGTGAAGCGCATCTCTGGTCTGATCTACGAGGAGACCCGCGGGGTGCTGAAGGTGTTCCTGGAGAACGTGATCCGCGACGCGGTGACGTACACTGAGCACGCCAAGCGCAAGACTGTGACGGCCATGGACGTGGTGTACGCCCTGAAGAGGCAGGGGCGCACCCTGTACGGTTTCGGCGGTTAGGCTGCGTCGCAGCGGGCGCTGGCCTTCCCGCGGCCGTGCTTGTGGGTGGGAGAGACTAGAAAACGGCCCTTTTCAGGGCCACCACACTGTTCGGAAGTTGAAAAGTGCGAAAGAGTCTGTGTTGTTGCTGCGTGTGTGCGCTGTGTTGTTTGTTTGTTTGTTTGTTTCCGTTTGAGCGACGTGATGTGACTGGGAGGGGAGAAGGAAAGGAAACGTGTCATGTGGCTGGCTGTGTGTGGAGCTGCTTCGTTTGTGTGTTTGTTATTGTGTGTCTTTGTATCGATCGCGACGGAGATGGCGGGCTGTGTGTTGTTGTGCGAGAGGCGGTGATTATTTGCTTGCGTGGTTTGTCTCTGTGTGTTTGTTTGCGGCGGCGTTGGGGTTTCCGAGGCAAGGCGTGTGGGCATAGGCGGCCGGATCAGCTGTTTCGTTCGTGTCGACGGCCGTTGCGCGCGGGAGTGGAGGGCGGTGTGTCGACACGCCTCCCTGTAACAATGGTCATTATTGCTGCCGTTGTCGGTTTGGAAGGCGACTGCGACCGTGCAAAATGTGTGTGTGTGTGTGTGTTGGGCCACACGGGCTGTGTGGACGACAAGATGGCGGACGTGCGCCGGCGGCGGCTGTGCAAAGTTAAAACAAAACAAGGTGCGGCGAGGACGACTGAAATTTTTTGGACGTAGGTGTGTGTGGTGGCCCTGAAAAGGGCCGATTGTTGTGGGCCGAGCCGGCAAAGCGCGTTGCGTGCAGGGGAGCACGCGGCGCTGCGATTGCCTGGCCTCCTTTAGGCCTTCTTCTCGGTCTTCTTTGGCAGCAGGACGGCCTGGATGTTGGGCAGGACACCACCCTGTGCGATGGTGACGCCCGACAGGAGCTTGTTGAGCTCCTCGTCGTTGCGGATGGCAAGCTGCAGGTGGCGCGGGATGATGCGCGTCTTCTTGTTGTCGCGGGCCGCGTTTCCGGCCAGCTCGAGCACCTCAGCCGCGAGGTACTCCATGACGGCGGCGAGGTAGACGGGCGCCCCGGCGCCGACGCGCTCTGCGTAGTTTCCCTTGCGCAGGAGGCGGTGGATTCTGCCGACCGGGAACTGGAGCCCAGCCCTGCTTGAGCGGGACTTTGACTTGCCCTTGACTTTGCCTCCCTTTCCGCGTCCGGACATGGCGATGGGCTAGCGACGGTGCACACGAAACGGAAACGAAAACGACCGGTGCGAGCGGCAGCGAGTCGAGCAGCGGAGTGCGTGCCGGCGCAGCCGGGGGTGGGGGTGCTTTATGGGCTCGGGTGCGGCGGCCGGTTGCGCGCGCGCCCCATTGGTCGGCGGCCGCAACAGGGCGAGCTGGTAAAGGTGCGGCGGCGGCTGGCGGCGGGTGCCACTGTGTGGGGAGACGCTGACTAGAGCGGAGCGCTTGCTACTGGTGTTGCTGCTGCCGTACGTTGGTTCGAGATGCCGCCCAAGACTAGCGGGAAGGCCGCCAAGAAGGCTGGCAAGGCGCAGAAGAACATTTCGAAGGGCGACAAGAAGAAGAAGCGCAAGAGGAAGGAGAGCTATGCCATCTACATCTACAAGGTGCTGAAGCAGGTGCACCCTGACACGGGCATCTCGTCGAAGGCGATGAGCATCATGAACAGCTTCGTGAACGACATTTTCGAGCGCATTGCGGCCGAGGCTTCTCGCCTGGCGCACTACAACAAGCGCTCGACCATCACGTCCCGCGAGATCCAGACCGCTGTGCGGCTGTTGCTGCCTGGCGAGCTGGCCAAGCACGCCGTGAGCGAGGGCACGAAGGCGGTGACCAAGTACACGAGCTCCAAGTAAGGAGGTGGCTCTGGAATGGAAGGAAGGATGGAGAGAGAAGGCTCCTCCGTTGCGAGAGCGGCAAAACGGCCCTTTTCAGGGCCACCAACTTGCCTTTTGCGGGAAGGCGGAATTGTTGTTGTTGTTTGTGTGGACGGCTGTGATGTATGTGTGCATTTTGATTGTGGGTGGGGGGGGGGGCGCGTCAAAGCGTGTTGCGCGGGGTACGGCCACGAGGTTGGTCGCCGTGGCGTGGAATGGTGGCACGCCTCGTTGGCGTGGTTTTTGACCCATTGGTGTTGTTGGTGTGTGTGTGTTACCCGTCTGCGAGGGGGGACAGTGTGATCGGCGACTTTTGTGTCACCGTAACGACGGCCGTTTGCGGGTTTGTTTTTTTTGCACATCATACATGGCGAGGGTGAAATGTGAAATGTTTTTGTTTGGTTTTTTTTTGCCGCCCACTATTCCCTTTGCTGTACGCCGAGTTTGACAATGGTGCGACGTAACTGCAGCGTGGAGGTGTGTGAGTGACGTTGAAATGAACGTGCCATTAAGACGCATTGTTGTTGTATTGTACTGTACGTGTACGGCGACACGCACGATGATGTACCATTCGACTCTGATGTTTGATAGCCGTGTCTGACTGATTGCGTACGACGCACGCACACCGATGTCGTCATTCAAGATGCACGCTAGACGACGACGGCGGCGGCGGCGGCGGCGGTCGTTTGTTTGGCGAATGTCTGTACACGTGTTTGTCTGTGTCCATCCGGTATGTATTTGTTTGTTTGAAAGTGTTTTGTGTGTCGGTGACGTGGTCCGATCCGTCGCCCCCTGAGTAACTGTCGATCGGCGCGATAGACCGGCGTCACGCAACTGAACCGAAGTCTTGGGCACACCCGTCATACTGTTGTACACCGTCGCGCTGAGAACGGTAACGAGAGGTTGACTTTGATCGGTCGAATGTCTGGGCAGAACGTGAGGAATGAGGCAAGAGTGCAAGGAGGGGGGGCAAAAGAGAGAGGAAGGGAAAAAGGGGAGAAACGCATTCGTAGAGCAACGGAACGTACGTTCCCGTGTCGGAGGCGTATTGGAGCCGCACTGAAATGCGTTTAACGGCGGCGCGGCTGCAAGTGTCTGCCGTGGTGAACGTTACCTTTGACGGCTGCATTGGGCTTTGCCTTTGCTTTTGCTTTCGCTTTCGCTTTCGCTTTCCCGGATGTACGTAACGTTTGTTGATATGGTTCTGAGGAAGAGTGTATGACAGTGCCGTGCCGTCCATGTTCGTGTGCCCTCCCATTGTGTGTATGCTATTGTCTGTGTACTTGAATGATGTATGTAGGTGTTAGTGGACATGTTTTACCAGTGGGGGGAAATGGATCGTCGATAGTTGCCGTCACTCTGTCACGGTCGAGATGACGCACCCTCCGTACAGAAAGGTGTCGAGAAAGTGAGTGTGTGTGTGTGTGTGTGTGTGTGTGTGCGTCCGTGAATTGGCAGTGTTTGGAGGTGGGCGTGCCCTGGATGTGGCCCGGAAAAGGCTGTTCGTTAGGCGGTAGTGTTGTGTGGACAGGGGAGGGGCATGCGTAACGCTGCTGGCATGGCATTTCGGGAGATGGGAGGGGGCAAACGAGGAAACGAGGAGCGGCGGCCAAAGACGGGACGGGGAGGGGCGCGCGGTGTGGGTGGCTTGCGCCTGTGCTCGGCGTTGTGGTTTGTGCAAAAGAGGAGGAGAAAAACAATGTGAGTTGCCAGGGAGGGGAGCGGTGTTGTGTTGTGGTTGTCGTGGTGTAGCCGCAGACGCGGCTGTCAGTGAACGTGGCGAGACGGACGGATGCGCGGAGGGGCGGGGGCGGCGCATTTCGCCGGTGCCGTGCCGTGCCTGAAAGCCGCGTGGTCGCTGTGTTGTTGGTGGCGTGGGGGCGAGGAGAGTACCGTACGGGTGTGCTTGTGCGCCGGAAATGGCACACTGCGCCCGCCCGTCTTGGAGGCTGATGGCTGTGGTGTGGAAATGGGGCGCGGTGATGTTGAAGCAGTTGAAGAACAGAAAAGAAACCAAGAAAACGGAAGGCGTGATGCGGCGGTGGTGGTGAGAGCGGGAAAAACAAAAGAAAAAAAAAAAAAACAACAAAAAAAAGAAGGAAAAACAACAAGAAACAAAAAAGAAAACAAAAAGTCTATCAATATTAAAATGTAAATGGAAATGGACCCAGGTATAACCTCCCTGCACAAATAGCAGAGAGTCCGATGATAATAAAAATGTGCCTGAATGTTAACGTCCCTACAAAACAAACCCAACGATAATATTAATGAAAGAGTGAACCGTATGTAACATTGCAACAGACATAATGAAACCTGATAAATTGTATAAGGGCAGCAGCGTTGACCTTTGGCCCTGTATTCAGAATAAAAAGAGCCAAAGATCGTTACCCCAATGAAAAAGACACTGAAACACGTATGTAACATAGTAGCGATGGCGAGACATTGTAGCATCTGTGACCAGAGAGTTTGCGCTGGACTGCGCGAGTGTTGCGAGCGGTTCTCAGTCAGTCAGTCAGTCAGTCAGTCAGTCTGTCAGTAGTCGTTGCGAGTCCGTAGCTCTGTGTAGTTGAGGGCTGTACTCTGTCAGTAGTCGTCGCGTGCAGTACGCTAATAGTCGTCATGCAGAGCGGTCGGTCAGTAGTAGCAGCCGAGTGCGGTTGTGTGATGTAGGCGGTCGGCAACACTGGTCAAGATGGTGAATAAGGTATACTGTTAATTAATATAATCATTAGATAATGAAAAATTTTATTTATTGTAACTATTCTCCAACAAGTCCCCCAATAATAATTTTTATTTCAAAAGCATTTTTTCAAAAATTTAATTTTTTATTGAACTAAAGATTTCGTTGCACTTCCCATTTCACTCCACTTCTTTAAAAGAAAAATTCCACTAAAATCACAAAAAAAAAGAGAATATTATTATTTGCAATGCAGTTCCTCCAAGCGGTGCGCAACAACAAGAGCAGATATGTGACATCCATTTATTCGGAGGTAAGACTTTAATTCTGATTGTTTTGCACAGGGCCAAAGACCGATATTTCGGTTTAATTGAAGTTTCTTGTCACTGAACGGACTTTTGTAAATGTTGTGTGAAGACTTTATATTTGAGTCAGATTGCGAATTTCACATTTTTGTTGCCATTTTCAATACCTCTCATTGTGGGCGAGGTTACAATTAGCGCAATGTCCATTAGCATCCGTAAATAACATTGTCCATTATTTTAAATTTTGCTGGGAGGTTACAACACACACACAAAAAAAAAAAAAAACAAAAAATTGCATTTATATCCGCTCCTCAATTGTAGATACCCCTTACACAGCTGTGTGCAATGAATGAGTGCTGGCTGGTAATTAATTGCACTCCTTGGAGGGAAATGCCATAGGAAGTAGTCTTTAAAAAGTGAATGTTTTTCGTTAAGAGACAAAAGTTACTTTAGAAAAAAAGTAATAGTGGGGCTTTTTGTTGTTGAACAAAATAAGTACAATGAACATACGTTATCAGATTTGCGCAATGCAGCGTCACACCACCTTTTGATTATAACACAATATACTATACATCGTCCCGAACCGTGACCAGAGTCGCGAGACGAGCAGAGCACGCCGCCGACGCCCGCTCAGTACAACCGTCCACCCGCTACTACTGTCGACCGACTACTACCTCTCCCGACTCGCGCTACAATATATATATAACAACTGTTCCTGGCGACCCGGTGCGTGCCACTACTGTCGTCTGGCGCGGTCCAAGCGCCGACTAGCAGCGATAAAGAACTCTCTGGTCAGACAGAGATGCTGTCATGCCTCGCCATCGCTCTGGTAATGAATACATACGTGTTGCAGCGTGCGTACCACCGGAACACGCAGTGGCGGAGCCAAAGACTGTGTTGTCGAGGTCAGAGTGGCGAGCGGGAAGAGAGGCAGCGTCGGCACGGAGATGCAAGCGAGCGCGAGACGCACGGGGGGCTGCGGCGTGGCGCGTTTGCGGTCGGCGCCTTTGGTGGCAACGGCCGGGACAAGCAGCGGTGTATGGTGTGGTGCGGGGCGGACAGGGGCGGAGGCGGCGCGACGACGGCATGGGGGCGAAAACGGGACGGGGGACGGCGGATGTTGAGAGGCGTCACGCGCGGACAGGACACAGACACAGAGACACACAGATTGGAAAGGGAGGGTGCGCGGTAGTAGTTGGGAATGTGCGTACCGTGCGGGATGGGAGTGGGCGAGGAACACGGTCGTGGCCCCTGTTTTGGGTGCGTGTGATGACGTCGGTGTGTTGTGGGAAGGGAAGGTGCTGTGGCGGCGGCGCGTAATGGGCGTAGGCCGAAAAGAGAAAGGAACGTGGGCAGTGTGTTGGCAAGCGTCGGTTCGACTGCGACGTTGATGGGCAGGGCAGGGCAAGGTTAATGGTGGTAGGAGTAGGCGTGTGGGCGCAAAAAATCTGCCGCTGCAGGCGGTGCCGTAACCGCCATGGCGGGAAGGAGAGAGGGCCAAAGAAAGAAAGAAAGAAAGAAGAAAACAAAAAAAAAAAAAAAAAAGGAGGGGGGGGGGGGGGCGAAAGTGGAGAGGCGGTGGTGTGAGAAGGGCGGGGGCGGAAGGAAGGCAGGAAGGACAAGAGGCGAGGCGACGGCTTGCTTTGTGTATCGGTCGGTCTCTGGCTATGCTTCGTTTTCTGCAGCAGGGGTCGGTGCGCGGCGTGGCTCGCGGCAGTGGGAACGCCTGGTGGCTGGACGGCCAGCAATGCGGTTGGATGGGCGGCCACAGCACCGCACCTGTGCCCGAGGAGGAGACGCTGGCGGCGGGCCCTGAGGTGAGGCCGGCTCGGCTGGGGCTGTGGATGTGTAGGTGTGCGCCGCTGCTGCAACAACGAGTAAAACGCGAGAAGGAGGGATGGCGGTAGAGAGAGAAAAAAAAAAAAAAAGGTCGTGTTGTGTTGATGCGCAGGCAGACGCGTACAGAGGGACGAGCCCGGTCTGCAGCAGGGTGTGGCCGTGCCGAGTGCAGAGCAGCGGCGGCTCGGTTCGGTTCGGCCCGGCCCGGCGGGCCGCGCTGTTGTCGCGGACGTGAGCGCCCCCTGGCGGGTGGCCGGAGGCGGGCGCGGCGTGTTGGACGTGTGGCTGGTGGCAGTGCACAATTTGCGAGTGGCTGGCGGTTGGCGCGTCGGGCGGCGGGAGAGGTATGTGTTGCGGGCGCCCTTTGCTGCGCTGCGTCGTTGCGTGTGCCGTACAGGGCGGGCGCTTGTCGACTGTGTGGGCGGTGTGGCGAATTGGCGTGAAACGGCTGCCGAGAGGTGTGTGGTAGCGAGCCGGTGGGTGGTGTCAGTGCGAAGGGGAATGTGCGTGCGTTTGGCGGTTTCGGTGTGCTTTTTGCGGCGTGAGAGTGGGAATTAGTGGGGCCGGCTGTTGTGTTGGTTCCTTGTGTCTTGTGTCGCGTAGCTTGATGGCAACGTGGAAGGACGCCGGTTTCGTTTCGAGCCTTGCGTGTGGTTGTCGACGTTGACTGGTTGGCGTGTGCCGATGCACGTGCATGTGTGGGTCGCGAGTGCGTTTTTGGCTGGCTGTGTGTGTGTGTGTTTTGGGGGGGAAGGGGGAGGCGGTGGTGAAAGTGCAGTCGTTGCCACGGGCGTCGTCGGGTGGGGCTGGGGCTGGGGCTGTGCGTCGTGGCGGAAAGGTGGTAGGTTGCGGGAAGCGAGCCCGTCGT
The DNA here is from genome assembly GCF_021461385.2 of Schistocerca piceifrons. Classification (NCBI taxonomy): domain Eukaryota; kingdom Metazoa; phylum Arthropoda; class Insecta; order Orthoptera; family Acrididae; genus Schistocerca; species Schistocerca piceifrons. Next base: position 39,506 of record NW_025728850.1, read on the forward strand.
TGACGGTGTCGCGTGAGTTGTGAATCGAGTGGGGCGCGGGGCGCGGGACAGGAGCAGCGTGCCGCTGCGTCGTGGTCGTCAGCAGAGGCTGTGCGTGTGCTTGTCCTTTTTGTGGGCGGTTCGTGCGAGGCGTTTTTGTTTTGTGTTGCCCTAGTTGTTAGTTTATTTTGTTTGTGTTTGTTATTTTGAGACGACGACTGGTTGGTGGCGTGCGCGCGAAGTGGCGGTGTGCGCTTCCCGTGTCGTTTGTGTTGTTTGGTTTTTTTTGTTTTTGTGTGTGTTTTTTTTTTTTTTTTTTGCACTGGGCCCCGGTGGGTGGGTGCGTGTGTGTCGATTGCCGGCTGGCGAAAGGTGCGCCATCGGCGGGGTGGGTCGCCGGCACAAGTAGAGGCGGCGGCGTTGTTGCTGTTGTTGTGTGGTGTTTGTTTTGTTCGGCTGTGTCGGCGAGCTGTGTTGCGGTGCGTGTGAATGGTGGTGCAAAAGTGCTGGCGTTGGGGCTGCGACTGCGACGGCGGCGAGCCGCGGGCGCGCCATTGATAGTGATGTTGTGAACAGCGGCTGTGTACGGTAGTGGTGTTGTTGTAGCACGACGTGCATCCGGGCCGGCGCGGAAAGCGCAGTTGCGGGCGGTTGCCCTTCGGTGCCAGCCATGTCGCGTGAGCGGCGGGTTTGCTCTGGTGTCGACACGTGGTGCTCTGGGTTGTTGTGTGGTGCCCTTTGGCCGGTGGGGGGTGGTTCGCGTGTGTCTCGTTCGCGCTCGGTGTCTGGTCGTGGTCGTGCTGCTCCCCCGTCTGTCGGCGGTTTCCGACGTCGTCTGTACGTTTTTGTTCGTTTGCGGCGTGCCTGCCGACGTCGTCCCGTCGCGACCTTTCAACCGAAAGTGTGGCGCCCGAAGGTGAACGAACGTAACCCTGACCTCGGCGCTTTACGCTGAGCCGAGCGAACCGAACCGAACCTAACCTGTGGTGTGGCGAGGTGAGCTCAGCCTGTGAGCCCCTAACGTCTACGTAAGGTAAGCTGTCCGGCTCACGCCTCACGTTTGAACGCTTTTTCAACCTACGTTTGACGCTTCTTAACCTAGCACTGACCCCTTAACCTAACGTGTAACCTAACGTAACCTAACCTAACCTAACCTAACCTCTGACGCCTGACGTGTTTGAATGCTTAACCTAAGTTTGACGCTTAACCTAACCCAAGTCCCCTTAACCTAACCCACGTCCACCTAACCTAACCTAACGTAGACGTGTAAACGTAATGTGTAACGCGTAACGTGTAACGTGTAAGGTCGGCTGTCGTGTGTGCTTGACGGCAGATTGGGTTGGTCTGTAGATTCGGATTGCGGTTTGCCTCGGTCGAGGGGTTGGGTCGGAAGCGGCGAGGGGCGGCGGCGCCTGTTGCGCAGGCGGCGTCCGTTTGCGGCGGGCAATTGTTGAGAAACGGCTGTGAATGTTGGCGGGCGAGAGGAGGAGGACGGCGCGCGATGTGGCCCGACGGCTGCGGGCCGATCGGGAAACGGCGGGAGGGCGACGGAAGGCGATGGGGCGGCGGAGGCGCGTTTGCACGGCCGTCATCGCCGCACGCCTCGGCTTGTGTGGCTGTGGCGCCGGCCGCGCTGGCCGGGCTGCCGCGGCGACGGTGTGGGAGTTTTGCCGAAGGTTTGGCCATTGTGGCGGGTCGTCGGCTGGGGCTGTGGGGGGCGGCATTTGGGCGGGGGCGGCGATTCTCGGCGGGCCGACCCAGGCTGTAGCGCGCGGTAGCTGCAGTTTGGCCGTGGTTTGCGGCGCTGCCGTGGCGACTGGTTGGCGACTGTGGTGTGGCTGTGTGTAGCCCCATCCTCGGTGGTTTGAAAGGCGCGGGCGGTTGTGGCGCAGGTTTGGGGCTGCTCCGCACAGGCTGTCGGACGTTGGGCGGTAGCAAGCGCGGGAGGCGCGGCGCGGCGGCGCGCAGAGTGGCGGCCGCTCTCTCGGCCGTCCGCGCCCGCCCGCGACACTGGCTGGGCCTTGTGATTCTCTGCTCTGCTGCTGTGCTGTGCTTGCGTGCCTGCCGTCCGTCCCGCTCGCTCTCGCTCTCGCTGTGTGTTACGCGCGTCGTCGAAATGGCAGATCAGGCGGCTACGAACGAGACTGCTGCGGCACCCGCCGCCACCGGCACTACGAAGAAGGCCAAGTCTGCGTCGTCTGCGAAGAAGCCGCGCGCCAAGCCTGCGCACCCGCGCACCTCTGAGATGGTGACGGCCGCCATCAAGAGTCTGAAGGAGCGCGGCGGGTCGTCGCTGCAGGCGATCAAGAAGTACATAGCCGCGCACTACAAGCTGGACGCGGAGAAGCTGGCGCGTTTATCAAGAAGTACCTCAAGTCGGCCGTCGTGGCGGGCGAGCTGGTGCAGACGAAGGGGAAGGGCGCGTCCGGCTCGTTCAAGCTTGCCGGCGCCGGCGGCGGGGGGGCGGCCGAGGGCGGCAAGGCTCGTGCTGGCGGTGCCAAGAAGAAGCGCGCCGCTCCGGCCAGCAAGGAGAAGAAGGGCGCCCGTGCGGCCGGCGCAAAGAAGGCTGGTGGCGTGAAGGCGGCGACCGGTCGGAAGGCGGGCGCCGCCAAGAAGGCGTCTGCGGCGTCGGCCGCTCCCGCGGGTGCGAAGAAGGCGGCTGCGGCCAAGCCGGCCAAGGCCAAGTCGCCGTCGAAGGCGAAGAAGGCCGCCAAGGTTCCGACGAAGAAGCCCGAAGGCGCCGCGCCCGAAGAAGGCGACGACGCCGTCTAAGGCGAAGGCTTCGCCCAAGAAGAAGAAGTAGAGTAGAGGAGAAAGAGATGGGAATGGAAGGGTTTGGCGCTTGACTCCGTCGTCCCCACCCCCCGTCGTCGTCTAGTGGCGCGCAAGAGACGCGCGGCCCAAAACGGCCCTTCTCAGGGCCATCAAAGCACGTCGGGGAAGGTTTTGATTGTCGTGTTGCGTTTGGTGTGGGTGTCTGTCTGTCTGGCGTTTCTGTATGCCCGTGGGGATGCTGTTTGCGTGCCGTGGTGGTTGGATTGCGGGGGTCGGTGGCGGGTGTGGGCGGCGGTAGCGGTAAGCGGTGTTGTTGTTGTTGTTGTTGTTGTTGTTGTCGTGGTTGATTGTCGCCGTGTTTGTGGCGGCGGCCGACGGTTGGTTTTCTGTCACGTTGTTTTGTTTGAATACGTTGGTTGGCTTGCCTGCGTTCGTTCTTCTCGGATGTCTGTCTTGTCGAGTCGTGTCTGGTCTTTGTTTTGTTTTGTTCCTTTGTGTGTGTGTGTGTGTTATGTTTTGCAACGGGGGGCACGTTGAGATGCGGAAGGAGTCGGCGGGGATTTCGGTGGCGTGTAGAGCGAGCGAGCGCGCCTGCCTGGCCGTTGGCCGTCGGAGTGGAGTGCGGGTTTTTTTTGTTTTCGAAACGAAAGCGGCGGCCGGCCAGCCACCCGTGCGGTGTGACGTCGGCCGTTGGGCATTGTGCGCTTTGAGCGCCGGGGAGGGATGATGTGTGATTGTTGCGCGCTGCTAGCAGGCAGGCAGAGTGAGCGGGTGTGGCGGACGGACGGGAAGTGGTGGTTTTTGTTTTTGGGTTGCGGGGCGAGAGGCAGGCGACCGACAAAGTTTGCTCGCGACGGAGAGATGTTAGTGGCCCTGAAAAGGGCCGTTTTTGTTTGTGCGGTGCGGTGCCGCGGCGCGGTTTAGGCGCGCTCGCCGCGGATGCGGCGCGCGAGCTGGATGTCCTTGGGCATGATGGTGACGCGCTTGGCGTGGATTGCGCACAGGTTGGTGTCTTCGAAGAGGCCGACGAGGTAGGCCTCGCTGGCCTCCTGCAGGGCCATGACTGCGGAGCTCTGGAAGCGCAGGTCGGTCTTGAAGTCCTGGGCGATCTCGCGCACTAGGCGCTGGAATGGCAGCTTGCGGATGAGCAGCTCTGTGCTCTTCTGGTAGCGCCTGATTTCTCGCAGGGCGACGGTGCCCGGCCTGTAGCGGTGGGGGCTTCTTGACGCCTCCGGTGGCGGGCGCGCTCTTCCTCGCCGCCTTGGTGGCGAGCTGTTTGCGCGGCGCCTTTCCGCCGGTGGACTTGCGGGCCGTTTGCTTTGTGCGGGCCATGGCGGTAGCGTTGGCGGTAGCGGAGCGGCGTGCGTGGAGGTTAGGTGCGGCGCGGCGTCCGGTGCTGCCTTGACAACGGGCCCGCGCGCCTCCGTGCTGCGCTTATATGCCCTCGGTTGCGCGTGGTGGGGGGAGGGCGGGCCAGAGTCTATATAGGGGGGCGGCGGGCGCGCTGGGCGCAGACCGTAGCCGACTCGCCAGCCGCTGCAGCTGCTGTTTGTGCACGTTGTTGCTTTGCCCGAGGAAGGAAGGATGACAGGCCGCGGCAAGGGAGGAAAGGGGCTCGGCAAGGGTGGCGCCAAGCGGCACCGCAAGGTGTTGCGCGACAACATCCAGGGCATCACGAAGCCCGCCATCCGCCGCCTGGCTCGCAGGGGCGGCGTGAAGCGCATCTCTGGTCTGATCTACGAGGAGACCCGCGGGGGTGCTGAAGGTGTTCCTGGAGAACGTGATCCGCGACGCGGTGACGTACACTGAGCACGCCAAGCGCAAGACTGTGACGGCCATGGACGTGGTGTACGCCCTGAAGAGGCAGGGGCGCACCCTGTACGGTTTCGGCGGTTAGGCTGCGTCGCAGCGGGCGCTGGCCTTCCCGCGGCCGTGCTTGTGGGTGGGAGAGACTAGAAAACGGCCCTTTTCAGGGCCACCACACTGTTCGGAAGTTGAAAAGTGCGAAAGAGTCTGTGTTGTTGCTGCGTGTGTGCGCTGTGTTGTTTGTTTGTTTCCGTTTGAGCGACGTGATGTGACTGGGAGGGGAGAAGGAAAGGAAACGTGTCATGTGGCTGGCTGTGTGTGGAGCTGCTTCGTTTGTGTGTTTGTTATTGTGTGTCTTTGTATCGATCGCGACGGAGATGGCGGGCTGTGTGTTGTTGTGCGAGAGGCGGTGATTATTTGCTTGCGTGGTTTGTCTCTGTGTGTTTTGTTTGCGGCGGCGTTGGGGTTTCCGAGGCAAGGCGTGTGGGCATAGGCGGCCGGATCAGCTGTTTCGTTCGTGTCGACGGCCGTTGCGCGCGGGAGTGGAGGGGCGGTGTGTCGACACGCCTCCCTGTAACAATGGTCATTATTGCTGCCGTTGTCGGTTTGGAAGGCGACTGCGACCGTGCAAAATGTGTGTGTGTGTGTGTGTTGGGCCACACGGGCTGTGTGGACGACAAGATGGCGGACGTGCGCCGGCGGCGGCTGTGCAAAGTTAAAACAAAACAAGGTGCGGCGAGGACGACTGAAATTTTGCTTTGGACGTAGGTGTGTGTGGTGGCCCTGAAAAGGGCCGATTGTTGTGGGCCGAGCCGGCAAAGCGCGTTGCGTGCAGGGGAGCACGCGGCGCTGCGATTGCCTGGCCTCCTTTAGGCCTTCTTCTCGGTCTTCTTTGGCAGCAGGACGGCCTGGATGTTGGGCAGGACACCACCCTGTGCGATGGTGACGCCCGACAGGAGCTTGTTGAGCTCCTCGTCGTTGCGGATGGCAAGCTGCAGGTGGCGCGGGATGATGCGCGTCTTCTTGTTGTCGCGGGGCCCGCGTTTCCGGCCAGCTCGAGCACCTCAGCCGCGAGGTACTCCATGACGGCGGCGAGGTAGACGGGCGCCCCCGGCGCCGACGCGCTCTGCGTAGTTTCCCTTGCGCAGGAGGCGGTGGATTCTGCCGACCGGGAACTGGAGCCCAGCCCTGCTTGAGCGGGACTTTGACTTGCCCTTGACTTTGCCTCCCTTTCCGCGTCCGGACATGGCGATGGGCTAGCGACGGTGCACACGAAACGGAAACGAAAACGACCGGTGCGAGCGGCAGCGAGTCGAGCAGCGGAGTGCGTGCCGGCGCAGCCGGGGTGGGGGGTGCTTTATGGGCTCGGGTGCGGCGGCCGGTTGCGCGCGCGCCCCATTGGTCGGCGGCCGCAACAGGGCGAGCTGGTAAAGGTGCGGCGGCGGCTGGCGGCGGGTGCCACTGTGTGGGGAGACGCTGACTAGAGCGGAGCGCTTGCTACTGGTGTTGCTGCTGCCGTACGTTGGTTCGAGATGCCGCCCAAGACTAGCGGGAAGGCCGCCAAGAAGGCTGGCAAGGCGCAGAAGAACATTTCGAAGGGCGACAAGAAGAAGAAGCGCAAGAGGAAGGAGAGCTATGCCATCTACATCTACAAGGTGCTGAAGCAGGTGCACCCTGACACGGGCATCTCGTCGAAGGCGATGAGCATCATGAACAGCTTCGTGAACGACATTTTCGAGCGCATTGCGGCCGAGGCTTCTCGCCTGGCGCACTACAACAAGCGCTCGACCATCACGTCCCGCGAGATCCAGACCGCTGTGCGGCTGTTGCTGCCTGGCGAGCTGGCCAAGCACGCCGTGAGCGAGGGCACGAAGGCGGTGACCAAGTACACGAGCTCCAAGTAAGGAGGTGGCTCTGGAATGGAAGGAAGGATGGAGAGAGAAGGCTCCTCCGTTGCGAGAGCGGCAAAACGGCCCTTTTCAGGGCCACCAACTTGCCTTTTGCGGGAAGGGCGGAATTGTTGTTGTTGTTTTGTGTGGACGGCTGTGATGTATGTGTGCATTTTGATTGTGGGTGGGGGGGGGGCGCGTCAAAGCGTGTTGCGCGGGGTACGGCCACGAGGTTGGTCGCCGTGGCGTGGAATGGTGGCACGCCTCGTTGGCGTGGTTTTTTGACCCATTGGTTGTTGTTGGTGTGTGTGTGTTACCCGTCTGCGAGGGGGGACAGTGTGATCGGCGACTTTTGTGTCACCGTAACGACGGCCGTTTGCGGGTTTGTTTTTTTGCACATCATACATGGCGAGGGTGAAATGTGAAATGTTTTTGTTTGGTTTTTTTTGCCGCCCACTATTCCCTTTGCTGTACGCCGAGTTTGACAATGGTGCGACGTAACTGCAGCGTGGAGGTGTGTGAGTGACGTTGAAATGAACGTGCCATTAAGACGCATTGTTGTTGTATTGTACTGTACGTGTACGGGCGACACGCACGATGATGTACCATTCGACTCTGATGTTTGATAGCCGTGTCTGACTGATTGCGTACGACGCACGCACACCGATGTCGTCATTCAAGATGCACGC